>NW_027436807.1:0-227275 GCF_047716275.1 Strix uralensis
AGATTTTATGTTGTCCTGGAGAGCTTGCAGAGCACTGGGGAAAGGCAGGCAGAGAATTCCCTGCTAGCACCTTCTCTGTGCCTGGGAAGCACAAGTGTTCACATTGCTTCGCAGAATCGCTTTTGTGCAGAAAACAGTAACACTTGTTCAGAACGAAAGAAAGCACAGAGCCCCAGATTTTATGTTGTCCTGGAGAGCTTGCAGAGCACTGGGGAAAGGCAGGCAGAGAATTCCCTGCTAGCACCTTCTCTGTGCCTGGGAAGCAGAAGTGTTCACATTGCTTCACAGAATCGCTTTTGTGCAGAAAACAGTAACACTTGTTCAGAACGAAAGAAAGCACAGAGCCCCAGATTTTATGTTGTCCTGGAGAGCTTGCAGAGCACTGGGGAAAGGCAGGCAGAGAATTCCCTGCTAGCACCTTCTCTGTGCCTGGGAAGCAGAAGTGTTCACATTGCTTCACAGAATCGCTTTTGTGCAGAAAACAGTATCACTTGTTCAGAACGAAAGAAAGCACAGAGCCCCAGATTTTATGTTGTCCTGGAGAGCTTGCAGAGCACTGGGGAAAGGCAGGCAGAGAATTCCCTGCTAGCACCTTCTCTGTGCCTGGGAAGCACAAGTGTTCACATTGCTTCGCAGAATCGCTTTTGTGCAGAAAACAGTAACACTTGTTCAGAACGAAAGAAAGCACAGAGCCCCAGATTTTATGTTGTCCTGGAGAGCTTGCAGAGCACTGGGGAAAGGCAGGCAGAGAATTCCCTGCTAGCACCTTCTCTGTGCCTGTTCACATTGCTTCGCAGAATCGCTTTTGTGCAGAAAACAGTAACACTTGTTCAGAAGGAAAGAAAGCACAGAGCCCCAGATTTGCTGTTGTCCTGGAGAGCTTGCAGAGCACTGGGGAAAGGCAGGCAGAGAATTCCCTGCTAGCACCTTCTCTGTGCCTGGGAAGCAGAAGTGTTCACATTGCTTCCAGAATTGCTTCTGTGCAGAAAACAGTAACACTTGTTCAGAACGAAATAAAGCACAGAGCCCCAGATTTGCTGTTGTCCTGGAGAGCTTGCAGAGCACTGGGGAAAGGCAGGCAGAGAATTCCCTGCTAGCACCTTCTCTGTGCCTGGGAAGCACAAGTGTTCACATTGCTTGGCAGAATCGCTTTTGTGCAGAAAACAGTAACACTTGTTCAGAACGAAAGAAAGCACAGAGCCCCAGATTTTATGTTGTCCTGGAGAGCTTGCAGAGCACTGGGGAAAGGCAGGCAGAGAATTCCCTGCTAGCACCTTCTCTGTGCCTGGGAAGCACAAGTGTTCACATTGCTTCGCAGAATCGCTTTTGTGCAGAAAACAGTAACACTTGTTCAGAACGAAAGAAAGCACAGAGCCCCAGATTTTATGTTGTCCTGGAGAGCTTGCAGAGCACTGGGGAAAGGCAGGCAGAGAATTCCCTGCTAGCACCTTCTCTGTGCCTGGGAAGCACAAGTGTTCACATTGCTTGGCAGAATCGCTTTTGTGCAGAAAACAGTAACACTTGTTCAGAACGAAAGAAAGCACAGAGCCCCAGATTTTATGTTGTCCTGGAGAGCTTGCAGAGCACTGGGGAAAGGCAGGCAGAGAATTCCCTGCTAGCACCTTCTCTGTGCCTGTTCACATTGCTTCGCAGAATCGCTTTTGTGCAGAAAACAGTAACACTTGTTCAGAACGAAAGAAAGCACAGAGCCCCAGATTTTATGTTGTCCTGGAGAGCTTGCAGAGCACTGGGGAAAGGCAGGCAGAGAATTCCCTGCTAGCACCTTCTCTGTGCCTGGGAAGCAGAAGTGTTCACATTGCTTCGCAGAATCGCTTTTGTGCAGAAAACAGTAACACTTGTTCAGAACGAAAGAAAGCACAGAGCCCCAGATTTTATGTTGTCCTGGAGAGCTTGCAGAGCACTGGGGAAAGGCAGGCAGAGAATTCCCTGCTAGCACCTTCTCTGTGCCTGTTCACATTGCTTCGCAGAATCGCTTTTGTGCAGAAAACAGTAACACTTGTTCAGAAGGAAAGAAAGCACAGAGCCCCAGATTTGCTGTTGTCCTGGAGAGCTTGCAGAGCACTGGGGAAAGGCAGGCAGAGAATTCCCTGCTAGCACCTTCTCTGTGCCTGGGAAGCAGAAGTGTTCACATTGCTTCCAGAATTGCTTCTGTGCAGAAAACAGTAACACTTGTTCAGAACGAAATAAAGCACAGAGCCCCAGATTTTATGTTGTCCTGGAGAGCTTGCAGAGCACTGGGGAAAGGCAGGCAGAGAATTCCCTGCTAGCACCTTCTCTGTGCCTGGGAAGCACAAGTGTTCACATTGCTTCGCAGAATCGCTTTTGTGCAGAAAACAGTAACACTTGTTCAGAACGAAAGAAAGCACAGAGCCCCAGATTTTATGTTGTCCTGGAGAGCTTGCAGAGCACTGGGGAAAGGCAGGCAGAGAATTCCCTGCTAGCACCTTCTCTGTGCCTGGGAAGCACAAGTGTTCACATTGCTTCGCAGAATCGCTTTTGTGCAGAAAACAGTAACACTTGTTCAGAACGAAAGAAAGCACAGAGCCCCAGATTTTATGTTGTCCTGGAGAGCTTGCAGAGCACTGGGGAAAGGCAGGCAGAGAATTCCCTGCTAGCACCTTCTCTGTGCCTGGGAAGCACAAGTGTTCACATTGCTTGGCAGAATCGCTTTTGTGCAGAAAACAGTAACACTTGTTCAGAACGAAAGAAAGCACAGAGCCCCAGATTTTATGTTGTCCTGGAGAGCTTGCAGAGCACTGGGGAAAGGCAGGCAGAGAATTCCCTGCTAGCACCTTCTCTGTGCCTGTTCACATTGCTTCGCAGAATCGCTTTTGTGCAGAAAACAGTAACACTTGTTCAGAACGAAAGAAAGCACAGAGCCCCAGATTTTATGTTGTCCTGGAGAGCTTGCAGAGCACTGGGGAAAGGCAGGCAGAGAATTCCCTGCTAGCACCTTCTCTGTGCCTGGGAAGCAGAAGTGTTCACATTGCTTCGCAGAATCGCTTTTGTGCAGAAAACAGTAACACTTGTTCAGAACGAGAGAAAGCACAGAGCCCCAGATTTTATGTTGTCCTGGAGAGCTTGCAGAGCACTGGGGAAAGGCAGGCAGAGAATTCCCTGCTAGCACCTTCTCTGTGCCTGGGAAGCACAAGTGTTCACATTGCTTCGCAGAATCGCTTTTGTGCAGAAAACAGTAACACTTGTTCAGAATGAAAGAAAGCACAGAGCCCCAGATTTTATGTTGTCCTGGAGAGCTTGCAGAGCACTGGGGAAAGGCAGGCAGAGAATTCCCTGCTAGCACCTTCTCTGTGCCTGTTCACATTGCTTGGCAGAATCGCTTTTGTGCAGAAAACAGTAACACTTGTTCAGAACGAAAGAAAGCACAGAGCCCCAGATTTTATGTTGTCCTGGAGAGCTTGCAGAGCACTGGGGAAAGGCAGGCAGAGAATTCCCTGCTAGCACCTTCTCTGTGCCTGGGAAGCACAAGTGTTCACATTGCTTCGCAGAATCGCTTTTGTGCAGAAAACAGTAACACTTGTTCAGAACGAAAGAAAGCACAGAGCCCCAGATTTTATGTTGTCCTGGAGAGCTTGCAGAGCACTGGGGAAAGGCAGGCAGAGAATTCCCTGCTAGCACCTTCTCTGTGCCTGTTCACATTGCTTCGCAGAATCGCTTTTGTGCAGAAAACAGTAACACTTGTTCAGAACGAAAGAAAGCACAGAGCCCCAGATTTGCTGTTGTCCTGGAGAGCTTGCAGAGCACTGGGGAAAGGCAGGCAGAGAATTCCCTGCTAGCACCTTCTCTGTGCCTGGGAAGCACAAGTGTTCACATTGCTTGGCAGAATCGCTTTTGTGCAGAAAACAGTAACACTTGTTCAGAACGAAAGAAAGCACAGAGCCCCAGATTTTATGTTGTCCTGGAGAGCTTGCAGAGCACTGGGGAAAGGCAGGCAGAGAATTCCCTGCTAGCACCTTCTCTGTGCCTGTTCACATTGCTTCGCAGAATCGCTTTTGTGCAGAAAACAGTAACACTTGTTCAGAACGAAAGAAAGCACAGAGCCCCAGATTTTATGTTGTCCTGGAGAGCTTGCAGAGCACTGGGGAAAGGCAGGCAGAGAATTCCCTGTTACACCTTCTCTGTGCCTGGGAAGCAGAAGTGTTCACATTGCTTCACAGAATCGCTTTTGTTCAGAAAACAGTAACACTTGTTCAGAACGAAAGAAAGCACAGAGCCCCAGATTTTATGTTGTCCTGGAGAGCTTGCAGAGCACTGGGGAAAGGCAGGCAGAGAATTCCCTGCTAGCACCTTCTCTGTGCCTGGGAAGCACAAGTGTTCACATTGCTTGGCAGAATCGCTTTTGTGCAGAAAACAGTAACACTTGTTCAGAACGAAAGAAAGCACAGAGCCCCAGATTTTATGTTGTCCTGGAGAGCTTGCAGAGCACTGGGGAAAGGCAGGCAGAGAATTCCCTGCTAGCACCTTCTCTGTGCCTGGGAAGCACAAGTGTTCACATTGCTTCGCAGAATCGCTTTTGTGCAGAAAACAGTAACACTTGTTCAGAACGAAAGAAAGCACAGAGCCCCAGATTTTATGTTGTCCTGGAGAGCTTGCAGAGCACTGGGGAAAGGCAGGCAGAGAATTCCCTGCTAGCACCTTCTCTGTGCCTGGGAAGCACAAGTGTTCACATTGCTTCGCAGAATCGCTTTTGTGCAGAAAACAGTAACACTTGTTCGGAACGAAAGAAAGCACAGAGCCCCAGATTTTATGTTGTCCTGGAGAGCTTGCAGAGCACTGGGGAAAGGCAGGCAGAGAATTCCCTGCTAGCACCTTCTCTGTGCCTGGGAAGCACAAGTGTTCACATTGCTTGGCAGAATCGCTTTTGTGCAGAAAACAGTAACACTTGTTCAGAACGAAAGAAAGCACAGAGCCCCAGATTTTATGTTGTCCTGGAGAGCTTGCAGAGCACTGGGGAAAGGCAGGCAGAGAATTCCCTGCTAGCACCTTCTCTGTGCCTGGGAAGCACAAGTGTTCACATTGCTTCGCAGAATCGCTTTTGTGCAGAAAACAGTAACACTTGTTCAGAACGAAAGAAAGCACAGAGCCCCAGATTTGCTGTTGTCCTGGAGAGCTTGCAGAGCACTGGGGAAAGGCAGGCAGAGAATTCCCTGCTAGCACCTTCTCTGTGCCTGGGAAGCACAAGTGTTCACATTGCTTCGCAGAATCGCTTTTGTGCAGAAAACAGTAACACTTGTTCAGAACGAAAGAAAGCACAGAGCCCCAGATTTTATGTTGTCCTGGAGAGCTTGCAGAGCACTGGGGAAAGGCAGGCAGAGAATTCCCTGCTAGCACCTTCTCTGTGCCTGTTCACATTGCTTCGCAGAATCGCTTTTGTGCAGAAAACAGTAACACTTGTTCAGAACGAAAGAAAGCACAGAGCCCCAGATTTTATGTTGTCCTGGAGAGCTTGCAGAGCACTGGGGAAAGGCAGGCAGAGAATTCCCTGCTAGCACCTTCTCTGTGCCTGGGAAGCAGAAGTGTTCACATTGCTTCGCAGAATCGCTTTTGTGCAGAAAACAGTAACACTTGTTCAGAACGAAAGAAAGCACAGAGCCCCAGATTTTATGTTGTCCTGGAGAGCTTGCAGAGCACTGGGGAAAGGCAGGCAGAGAATTCCCTGCTAGCACCTTCTCTGTGCCTGGGAAGCAGAAGTGTTCACATTGCTTCGCAGAATCGCTTTTGTGCAGAAAACAGTAACACTTGTTCAGAACGAAAGAAAGCACAGAGCCCCAGATTTTATGTTGTCCTGGAGAGCTTGCAGAGCACTGGGGAAAGGCAGGCAGAGAATTCCCTGCTAGCACCTTCTATGTGCCTGTTCACATTGCTTCGCAGAATCGCTTTTGTGCAGAAAACAGTAACACTTGTTCAGAACGAAAGAAAGCACAGAGCCCCAGATTTGCTGTTGTCCTGGAGAGCTTGCAGAGCACTGGGGAAAGGCAGGCAGAGAATTCCCTGCTAGCACCTTCTCTGTGCCTGGGAAGCACAAGTGTTCACATTGCTTCGCAGAATCGCTTTTGTGCAGAAAACAGTAACACTTGTTCAGAACAAAAGAAAGCACAGAGCCCCAGATTTTATGTTGTCCTGGAGAGCTTGCAGAGCACTGGGGAAAGGCAGGCAGAGAATTCCCTGCTAGCACCTTCTCTGTGCCTGGGAAGCACAAGTGTTCACATTGCTTCGCAGAATCGCTTTTGTGCAGAAAACAGTAACACTTGTTCAGAACGAAAGAAAGCACAGAGCCCCAGATTTTATGTTGTCCTGGAGAGCTTGCAGAGCACTGGGGAAAGGCAGGCAGAGAATTCCCTGCTAGCACCTTCTCTGTGCCTGGGAAGCAGAAGTGTTCACATTGCTTCACAGAATCGCTTTTGTGCAGAAAACAGTAACACTTGTTCAGAACGAAAGAAAGCACAGAGCCCCAGATTTTATGTTGTCCTGGAGAGCTTGCAGAGCACTGGGGAAAGGCAGGCAGAGAATTCCCTGCTAGCACCTTCTCTGTGCCTGGGAAGCAGAAGTGTTCACATTGCTTCACAGAATCGCTTTTGTGCAGAAAACAGTATCACTTGTTCAGAACGAAAGAAAGCACAGAGCCCCAGATTTTATGTTGTCCTGGAGAGCTTGCAGAGCACTGGGGAAAGGCAGGCAGAGAATTCCCTGCTAGCACCTTCTCTGTGCCTGGGAAGCACAAGTGTTCACATTGCTTCGCAGAATCGCTTTTGTGCAGAAAACAGTAACACTTGTTCAGAACGAAAGAAAGCACAGAGCCCCAGATTTTATGTTGTCCTGGAGAGCTTGCAGAGCACTGGGGAAAGGCAGGCAGAGAATTCCCTGCTAGCACCTTCTCTGTGCCTGTTCACATTGCTTCGCAGAATCGCTTTTGTGCAGAAAACAGTAACACTTGTTCAGAAGGAAAGAAAGCACAGAGCCCCAGATTTGCTGTTGTCCTGGAGAGCTTGCAGAGCACTGGGGAAAGGCAGGCAGAGAATTCCCTGCTAGCACCTTCTCTGTGCCTGGGAAGCAGAAGTGTTCACATTGCTTCCAGAATTGCTTCTGTGCAGAAAACAGTAACACTTGTTCAGAACGAAATAAAGCACAGAGCCCCAGATTTGCTGTTGTCCTGGAGAGCTTGCAGAGCACTGGGGAAAGGCAGGCAGAGAATTCCCTGCTAGCACCTTCTCTGTGCCTGGGAAGCACAAGTGTTCACATTGCTTGGCAGAATCGCTTTTGTGCAGAAAACAGTAACACTTGTTCAGAACGAAAGAAAGCACAGAGCCCCAGATTTTATGTTGTCCTGGAGAGCTTGCAGAGCACTGGGGAAAGGCAGGCAGAGAATTCCCTGCTAGCACCTTCTCTGTGCCTGGGAAGCACAAGTGTTCACATTGCTTCGCAGAATCGCTTTTGTGCAGAAAACAGTAACACTTGTTCAGAACGAAAGAAAGCACAGAGCCCCAGATTTTATGTTGTCCTGGAGAGCTTGCAGAGCACTGGGGAAAGGCAGGCAGAGAATTCCCTGCTAGCACCTTCTCTGTGCCTGGGAAGCACAAGTGTTCACATTGCTTGGCAGAATCGCTTTTGTGCAGAAAACAGTAACACTTGTTCAGAACGAAAGAAAGCACAGAGCCCCAGATTTTATGTTGTCCTGGAGAGCTTGCAGAGCACTGGGGAAAGGCAGGCAGAGAATTCCCTGCTAGCACCTTCTCTGTGCCTGTTCACATTGCTTCGCAGAATCGCTTTTGTGCAGAAAACAGTAACACTTGTTCAGAACGAAAGAAAGCACAGAGCCCCAGATTTTATGTTGTCCTGGAGAGCTTGCAGAGCACTGGGGAAAGGCAGGCAGAGAATTCCCTGCTAGCACCTTCTCTGTGCCTGGGAAGCAGAAGTGTTCACATTGCTTCGCAGAATCGCTTTTGTGCAGAAAACAGTAACACTTGTTCAGAACGAAAGAAAGCACAGAGCCCCAGATTTTATGTTGTCCTGGAGAGCTTGCAGAGCACTGGGGAAAGGCAGGCAGAGAATTCCCTGCTAGCACCTTCTCTGTGCCTGTTCACATTGCTTCGCAGAATCGCTTTTGTGCAGAAAACAGTAACACTTGTTCAGAAGGAAAGAAAGCACAGAGCCCCAGATTTGCTGTTGTCCTGGAGAGCTTGCAGAGCACTGGGGAAAGGCAGGCAGAGAATTCCCTGCTAGCACCTTCTCTGTGCCTGGGAAGCAGAAGTGTTCACATTGCTTCCAGAATTGCTTCTGTGCAGAAAACAGTAACACTTGTTCAGAACGAAATAAAGCACAGAGCCCCAGATTTTATGTTGTCCTGGAGAGCTTGCAGAGCACTGGGGAAAGGCAGGCAGAGAATTCCCTGCTAGCACCTTCTCTGTGCCTGGGAAGCACAAGTGTTCACATTGCTTCGCAGAATCGCTTTTGTGCAGAAAACAGTAACACTTGTTCAGAACGAAAGAAAGCACAGAGCCCCAGATTTTATGTTGTCCTGGAGAGCTTGCAGAGCACTGGGGAAAGGCAGGCAGAGAATTCCCTGCTAGCACCTTCTCTGTGCCTGGGAAGCACAAGTGTTCACATTGCTTCGCAGAATCGCTTTTGTGCAGAAAACAGTAACACTTGTTCAGAACGAAAGAAAGCACAGAGCCCCAGATTTTATGTTGTCCTGGAGAGCTTGCAGAGCACTGGGGAAAGGCAGGCAGAGAATTCCCTGCTAGCACCTTCTCTGTGCCTGGGAAGCACAAGTGTTCACATTGCTTCGCAGAATCGCTTTTGTGCAGAAAACAGTAACACTTGTTCAGAACGAAAGAAAGCACAGAGCCCCAGATTTTATGTTGTCCTGGAGAGCTTGCAGAGCACTGGGGAAAGGCAGGCAGAGAATTCCCTGCTAGCACCTTCTCTGTGCCTGTTCACATTGCTTCGCAGAATCGCTTTTGTGCAGAAAACAGTAACACTTGTTCAGAACGAAAGAAAGCACAGAGCCCCAGATTTTATGTTGTCCTGGAGAGCTTGCAGAGCACTGGGGAAAGGCAGGCAGAGAATTCCCTGCTAGCACCTTCTCTGTGCCTGGGAAGCAGAAGTGTTCACATTGCTTCGCAGAATCGCTTTTGTGCAGAAAACAGTAACACTTGTTCAGAACGAGAGAAAGCACAGAGCCCCAGATTTTATGTTGTCCTGGAGAGCTTGCAGAGCACTGGGGAAAGGCAGGCAGAGAATTCCCTGCTAGCACCTTCTCTGTGCCTGGGAAGCACAAGTGTTCACATTGCTTCGCAGAATCGCTTTTGTGCAGAAAACAGTAACACTTGTTCAGAATGAAAGAAAGCACAGAGCCCCAGATTTTATGTTGTCCTGGAGAGCTTGCAGAGCACTGGGGAAAGGCAGGCAGAGAATTCCCTGCTAGCACCTTCTCTGTGCCTGTTCACATTGCTTGGCAGAATCGCTTTTGTGCAGAAAACAGTAACACTTGTTCAGAACGAAAGAAAGCACAGAGCCCCAGATTTTATGTTGTCCTGGAGAGCTTGCAGAGCACTGGGGAAAGGCAGGCAGAGAATTCCCTGCTAGCACCTTCTCTGTGCCTGGGAAGCACAAGTGTTCACATTGCTTCGCAGAATCGCTTTTGTGCAGAAAACAGTAACACTTGTTCAGAACGAAAGAAAGCACAGAGCCCCAGATTTTATGTTGTCCTGGAGAGCTTGCAGAGCACTGGGGAAAGGCAGGCAGAGAATTCCCTGCTAGCACCTTCTCTGTGCCTGTTCACATTGCTTCGCAGAATCGCTTTTGTGCAGAAAACAGTAACACTTGTTCAGAACGAAAGAAAGCACAGAGCCCCAGATTTGCTGTTGTCCTGGAGAGCTTGCAGAGCACTGGGGAAAGGCAGGCAGAGAATTCCCTGCTAGCACCTTCTCTGTGCCTGGGAAGCACAAGTGTTCACATTGCTTGGCAGAATCGCTTTTGTGCAGAAAACAGTAACACTTGTTCAGAACGAAAGAAAGCACAGAGCCCCAGATTTTATGTTGTCCTGCAGAGCTTGCAGAGCACTGGGGAAAGGCAGGCAGAGAATTCCCTGCTAGCACCTTCTCTGTGCCTGGGAAGCAGAAGTGTTCACATTGCTTCGCAGAATCGCTTTTGTGCAGAAAACAGTAACACTTGTTCAGAACGAAAGAAAGCACAGAGCCCCAGATTTGCTGTTGTCCTGCAGAGCTTGCAGAGCACTGGGGAAAGGCAGGCAGAGAATTCCCTGCTAGCACCTTCTCTGTGCCTGTTCACATTGCTTCGCAGAATCGCTTTTGTGCAGAAAACAGTAACACTTGTTCAGAATGAAAGAAAGCACAGAGCCCCAGATTTTATGTTGTCCTGGAGAGCTTGCAGAGCACTGGGGAAAGGCAGGCAGAGAATTCCCTGCTAGCACCTTCTCTGTGCCTGGCAAGCACAAGTGTTCACATTGCTTCGCAGAATCGCTTTTGTGCAGAAAACAGTAACACTTGTTCAGAACGAAAGAAAGCACAGAGCCCCAGATTTTATGTTGTCCTGGAGAGCTTGCAGAGCACTGGGGAAAGGCAGGCAGAGAATTCCCTGCTAGCACCTTCTCTGTGCCTGGGAAGCACAAGTGTTCACATTGCTTCGCAGAATCGCTTTTGTGCAGAAAACAGTAACACTTGTTCAGAACGAAAGAAAGCACAGAGCCCCAGATTTTATGTTGTCCTGGAGAGCTTGCAGAGCACTGGGGAAAGGCAGGCAGAGAATTCCCTGCTAGCACCTTCTCTGTGCCTGGGAAGCACAAGTGTTCACATTGCTTCGCAGAATCGCTTTTGTGCAGAAAACAGTAACACTTGTTCAGAACGAAAGAAAGCACAGAGCCCCAGATTTGCTGTTGTCCTGGAGAGCTTGCAGAGCACTGGGGAAAGGCAGGCAGAGAATTCCCTGCTAGCACCTTCTCTGTGCCTGGGAAGCACAAGTGTTCACATTGCTTGGCAGAATCGCTTTTGTGCAGAAAACAGTAACACTTGTTCAGAACGAAAGAAAGCACAGAGCCCCAGATTTGCTGTTGTCCTGGAGAGCTTGCAGAGCACTGGGGAAAGGCAGGCAGAGAATTCCCTGCTAGCACCTTCTCTGTGCCTGGGAAGCACAAGTGTTCACATTGCTTCGCAGAATCGCTTTTGTGCAGAAAACAGTAACACTTGTTCAGAACGAAAGAAAGCACAGAGCCCCAGATTTGCTGTTGTCCTGGAGAGCTTGCAGAGCACTGGGGAAAGGCAGGCAGAGAATTCCCTGCTAGCACCTTCTCTGTGCCTGGGAAGCACAAGTGTTCACATTGCTTCGCAGAATCGCTTTTGTGCAGAAAACAGTAACACTTGTTCAGAACGAAAGAAAGCACAGAGCCCCAGATTTTATGTTGTCCTGGAGAGCTTGCAGAGCACTGGGGAAAGGCAGGCAGAGAATTCCCTGCTAGCACCTTCTCTGTGCCTGGGAAGCACAAGTGTTCACATTGCTTGGCAGAATCGCTTTTGTGCAGAAAACAGTAACACTTGTTCAGAACGAAAGAAAGCACAGAGCCCCAGATTTGCTGTTGTCCTGGAGAGCTTGCAGAGCACTGGGGAAAGGCAGGCAGAGAATTCCCTGCTAGCACCTTCTCTGTGCCTGGGAAGCACAAGTGTTCACATTGCTTCGCAGAATCGCTTTTGTGCAGAAAACAGTAACACTTGGTCAGGAAGAAAGAAAGCACAGAGCCCCAGATTTTATGTTGTCCTGGAGAGCTTGCAGAGCACTGGGGAAAGGCAGGCAGAGAATTCCCTGCTAGCACCTTCTCTGTGCCTGGGAAGCAGAAGTGTTCACATTGCTTCGCAGAATCGCTTTTGTGCAGAAAACAGTAACACTTGGTCAGGAAGAAAGAAAGCACAGAGCCCCAGATTTTATGTTGTCCTGGAGAGCTTGCAGAGCACTGGGGAAAGGCAGGCAGAGAATTCCCTGCTAGCACCTTCTCTGTGCCTGGGAAGCACAAGTGTTCACATTGCTTCGCAGAATCGCTTTTGTGCAGAAAACAGTAACACTTGTTCAGAACGAAAGAAAGCACAGAGCCCCAGATTTTATGTTGTCCTGGAGAGCTTGCAGAGCACTGGGGAAAGGCAGGCAGAGAATTCCCTGCTAGCACCTTCTCTGTGCCTGGGAAGCACAAGTGTTCACATTGCTTCGCAGAATCGCTTTTGTGCAGAAAACAGTAACACTTGTTCAGAACGAAAGAAAGCACAGAGCCCCAGATTTGCTGTTGTCCTGGAGAGCTTGCAGAGCACTGGGGAAAGGCAGGCAGAGAATTCCCTGCTAGCACCTTCTCTGTGCCTGGGAAGCAGAAGTGTTCACATTGCTTCGCAGAATCGCTTTTGTGCAGAAAACAGTAACACTTGTTCAGAACGAAAGAAAGCACAGAGCCCCAGATTTGCTGTTGTCCTGCAGAGCTTGCAGAGCACTGGGGAAAGGCAGGCAGAGAATTCCCTGCTAGCACCTTCTCTGTGCCTGTTCACATTGCTTCGCAGAATCGCTTTTGTGCAGAAAACAGTAACACTTGTTCAGAACGAAAGAAAGCACAGAGCCCCAGATTTTATGTTGTCCTGGAGAGCTTGCAGAGCACTGGGGAAAGGCAGGCAGAGAATTCCCTGCTAGCACCTTCTCTGTGCCTGGGAAGCACAAGTGTTCACATTGCTTCGCAGAATCGCTTTTGTGCAGAAAACAGTAACACTTGTTCAGAACGAAAGAAAGCACAGAGCCCCAGATTTTATGTTGTCCTGGAGAGCTTGCAGAGCACTGGGGAAAGGCAGGCAGAGAATTCCCTGCTAGCACCTTCTCTGTGCCTGGGAAGCACAAGTGTTCACATTGCTTCGCAGAATCGCTTTTGTGCAGAAAACAGTAACACTTGTTCAGAACGAAAGAAAGCACAGAGCCCCAGATTTTATGTTGTCCTGGAGAGCTTGCAGAGCACTGGGGAAAGGCAGGCAGAGAATTCCCTGCTAGCACCTTCTCTGTGCCTGGGAAGCACAAGTGTTCACATTGCTTCGCAGAATCGCTTTTGTGCAGAAAACAGTAACACTTGTTCAGAACGAAAGAAAGCACAGAGCCCCAGATTTGCTGTTGTCCTGGAGAGCTTGCAGAGCACTGGGGAAAGGCAGGCAGAGAATTCCCTGCTAGCACCTTCTCTGTGCCTGGGAAGCACAAGTGTTCACATTGCTTGGCAGAATCGCTTTTGTGCAGAAAACAGTAACACTTGTTCAGAACGAAAGAAAGCACAGAGCCCCAGATTTGCTGTTGTCCTGGAGAGCTTGCAGAGCACTGGGGAAAGGCAGGCAGAGAATTCCCTGCTAGCACCTTCTCTGTGCCTGGGAAGCACAAGTGTTCACATTGCTTGGCAGAATCGCTTTTGTGCAGAAAACAGTAACACTTGTTCAGAACGAAAGAAAGCACAGAGCCCCAGATTTGCTGTTGTCCTGGAGAGCTTGCAGAGCACTGGGGAAAGGCAGGCAGAGAATTCCCTGCTAGCACCTTCTCTGTGCCTGGGAAGCACAAGTGTTCACATTGCTTCGCAGAATCGCTTTTGTGCAGAAAACAGTAACACTTGTTCAGAACGAAAGAAAGCACAGAGCCCCAGATTTTATGTTGTCCTGGAGAGCTTGCAGAGCACTGGGGAAAGGCAGGCAGAGAATTCCCTGCTAGCACCTTCTCTGTGCCTGGGAAGCACAAGTGTTCACATTGCTTGGCAGAATCGCTTTTGTGCAGAAAACAGTAACACTTGTTCAGAACGAAAGAAAGCACAGAGCCCCAGATTTGCTGTTGTCCTGGAGAGCTTGCAGAGCACTGGGGAAAGGCAGGCAGAGAATTCCCTGCTAGCACCTTCTCTGTGCCTGGGAAGCACAAGTGTTCACATTGCTTCGCAGAATCGCTTTTGTGCAGAAAACAGTAACACTTGGTCAGGAAGAAAGAAAGCACAGAGCCCCAGATTTTATGTTGTCCTGGAGAGCTTGCAGAGCACTGGGGAAAGGCAGGCAGAGAATTCCCTGCTAGCACCTTCTCTGTGCCTGGGAAGCAGAAGTGTTCACATTGCTTCGCAGAATCGCTTTTGTGCAGAAAACAGTAACACTTGGTCAGGAAGAAAGAAAGCACAGAGCCCCAGATTTTATGTTGTCCTGGAGAGCTTGCAGAGCACTGGGGAAAGGCAGGCAGAGAATTCCCTGCTAGCACCTTCTCTGTGCCTGGGAAGCACAAGTGTTCACATTGCTTCGCAGAATCGCTTTTGTGCAGAAAACAGTAACACTTGTTCAGAACGAAAGAAAGCACAGAGCCCCAGATTTTATGTTGTCCTGGAGAGCTTGCAGAGCACTGGGGAAAGGCAGGCAGAGAATTCCCTGCTAGCACCTTCTCTGTGCCTGGGAAGCACAAGTGTTCACATTGCTTCGCAGAATCGCTTTTGTGCAGAAAACAGTAACACTTGTTCAGAACGAAAGAAAGCACAGAGCCCCAGATTTGCTGTTGTCCTGGAGAGCTTGCAGAGCACTGGGGAAAGGCAGGCAGAGAATTCCCTGCTAGCACCTTCTCTGTGCCTGGGAAGCAGAAGTGTTCACATTGCTTCGCAGAATCGCTTTTGTGCAGAAAACAGTAACACTTGTTCAGAACGAAAGAAAGCACAGAGCCCCAGATTTTATGTTGTCCTGGAGAGCTTGCAGAGCACTGGGGAAAGGCAGGCAGAGAATTCCCTGCTAGCACCTTCTCTGTGCCTGTTCACATAGCTTCGCAGAATCGCTTTTGTGCAGATAACAGTAACACTTGGTCAGGAAGAAAGAAAGCACAGAGCCCCAGATTTTATGTTGTCCTGGAGAGCTTGCAGAGCACTGGGGAAAGGCAGGCAGAGAATTCCCTGCTAGCACCTTCTCTGTGCCTGGGAAGCAGAAGTGTTCACATTGCTTCGCAGAATCGCTTTTGTGCAGAAAACAGTAACACTTGGTCAGGAAGAAAGAAAGCACAGAGCCCCAGATTTGCTGTTGTCCTGGAGAGCTTGCAGAGCACTGGGGAAAGGCAGGCAGAGAATTCCCTGCTAGCACCTTCTCTGTGCCTGGGAAGCACAAGTGTTCACATTGCTTCGCAGAATCGCTTTTGTGCAGAAAACAGTAACACTTGTTCAGAACGAAAGAAAGCACAGAGCCCCAGATTTTATGTTGTCCTGGAGAGCTTGCAGAGCACTGGGGAAAGGCAGGCAGAGAATTCCCTGCTAGCACCTTCTCTGTGCCTGGGAAGCAGAAGTGTTCACATTGCTTGGCAGAATCGCTTTTGTGCAGAAAACAGTAACACTTGTTCAGAACGAAAGAAAGCACAGAGCCCCAGATTTGCTGTTGTCCTGGAGAGCTTGCAGAGCACTGGGGAAAGGCAGGCAGAGAATTCCCTGCTAGCACCTTCTCTGTGCCTGGGAAGCACAAGTGTTCACATTGCTTGGCAGAATCGCTTTTGTGCAGAAAACAGTAACACTTGTTCAGAACGAAAGAAAGCACAGAGCCCCAGATTTGCTGTTGTCCTGGAGAGCTTGCAGAGCACTGGGGAAAGGCAGGCAGAGAATTCCCTGCTAGCACCTTCTCTGTGCCTGGGAAGCACAAGTGTTCACATTGCTTGGCAGAATCGCTTTTGTGCAGAAAACAGTAACACTTGTTCAGAACGAAAGAAAGCACAGAGCCCCAGATTTGCTGTTGTCCTGGAGAGCTTGCAGAGCACTGGGGAAAGGCAGGCAGAGAATTCCCTGCTAGCACCTTCTCTGTGCCTGGGAAGCACAAGTGTTCACATTGCTTCGCAGAATCGCTTTTGTGCAGAAAACAGTAACACTTGTTCAGAACGAAAGAAAGCACAGAGCCCCAGATTTTATGTTGTCCTGGAGAGCTTGCAGAGCACTGGGGAAAGGCAGGCAGAGAATTCCCTGCTAGCACCTTCTCTGTGCCTGGGAAGCACAAGTGTTCACATTGCTTGGCAGAATCGCTTTTGTGCAGAAAACAGTAACACTTGTTCAGAACGAAAGAAAGCACAGAGCCCCAGATTTGCTGTTGTCCTGGAGAGCTTGCAGAGCACTGGGGAAAGGCAGGCAGAGAATTCCCTGCTAGCACCTTCTCTGTGCCTGGGAAGCACAAGTGTTCACATTGCTTCGCAGAATCGCTTTTGTGCAGAAAACAGTAACACTTGGTCAGGAAGAAAGAAAGCACAGAGCCCCAGATTTTATGTTGTCCTGGAGAGCTTGCAGAGCACTGGGGAAAGGCAGGCAGAGAATTCCCTGCTAGCACCTTCTCTGTGCCTGGGAAGCAGAAGTGTTCACATTGCTTCGCAGAATCGCTTTTGTGCAGAAAACAGTAACACTTGGTCAGGAAGAAAGAAAGCACAGAGCCCCAGATTTTATGTTGTCCTGGAGAGCTTGCAGAGCACTGGGGAAAGGCAGGCAGAGAATTCCCTGCTAGCACCTTCTCTGTGCCTGGGAAGCACAAGTGTTCACATTGCTTCGCAGAATCGCTTTTGTGCAGAAAACAGTAACACTTGTTCAGAACGAAAGAAAGCACAGAGCCCCAGATTTTATGTTGTCCTGGAGAGCTTGCAGAGCACTGGGGAAAGGCAGGCAGAGAATTCCCTGCTAGCACCTTCTCTGTGCCTGGGAAGCACAAGTGTTCACATTGCTTCGCAGAATCGCTTTTGTGCAGAAAACAGTAACACTTGTTCAGAACGAAAGAAAGCACAGAGCCCCAGATTTTATGTTGTCCTGGAGAGCTTGCAGAGCACTGGGGAAAGGCAGGCAGAGAATTCCCTGCTAGCACCTTCTCTGTGCCTGGGAAGCAGAAGTGTTCACATTGCTTCGCAGAATCGCTTTTGTGCAGAAAACAGTAACACTTGTTCAGAACGAAAGAAAGCACAGAGCCCCAGATTTTATGTTGTCCTGGAGAGCTTGCAGAGCACTGGGGAAAGGCAGGCAGAGAATTCCCTGCTAGCACCTTCTCTGTGCCTGTTCACATAGCTTCGCAGAATCGCTTTTGTGCAGATAACAGTAACACTTGGTCAGGAAGAAAGAAAGCACAGAGCCCCAGATTTTATGTTGTCCTGGAGAGCTTGCAGAGCACTGGGGAAAGGCAGGCAGAGAATTCCCTGCTAGCACCTTCTCTGTGCCTGGGAAGCAGAAGTGTTCACATTGCTTCGCAGAATCGCTTTTGTGCAGAAAACAGTAACACTTGGTCAGGAAGAAAGAAAGCACAGAGCCCCAGATTTGCTGTTGTCCTGGAGAGCTTGCAGAGCACTGGGGAAAGGCAGGCAGAGAATTCCCTGCTAGCACCTTCTCTGTGCCTGGGAAGCACAAGTGTTCACATTGCTTCGCAGAATCGCTTTTGTGCAGAAAACAGTAACACTTGTTCAGAACGAAAGAAAGCACAGAGCCCCAGATTTTATGTTGTCCTGGAGAGCTTGCAGAGCACTGGGGAAAGGCAGGCAGAGAATTCCCTGCTAGCACCTTCTCTGTGCCTGGGAAGCACAAGTGTTCACATTGCTTCGCAGAATCGCTTTTGTGCAGAAAACAGTAACACTTGGTCAGGAAGAAAGAAAGCACAGAGCCCCAGATTTTATGTTGTCCTGGAGAGCTTGCAGAGCACTGGGGAAAGGCAGGCAGAGAATTCCCTGCTAGCACCTTCTCTGTGCCTGGGAAGCACAAGTGTTCACATTGCTTGGCAGAATCGCTTTTGTGCAGAAAACAGTAACACTTGTTCAGAACGAAAGAAAGCACAGAGCCCCAGATTTTATGTTGTCCTGGAGAGCTTGCAGAGCACTGGGGAAAGGCAGGCAGAGAATTCCCTGCTAGCACCTTCTCTGTGCCTGGGAAGCACAAGTGTTCACATTGCTTGGCAGAATCGCTTTTGTGCAGAAAACAGTAACACTTGTTCAGAACGAAAGTAAGCACAGAGCCCCAGATTTTATGTTGTCCTGGAGAGCTTGCAGAGCACTGGGGAAAGGCAGGCAGAGAATTCCCTGCTAGCACCTTCTCTGTGCCTGGGAAGCACAAGTGTTCACATTGCTTCGCAGAATCGCTTTTGTGCAGAAAACAGTAACACTTGTTCAGAACGAAAGAAAGCACAGAGCCCCAGATTTTATGTTGTCCTGGAGAGCTTGCAGAGCACTGGGGAAAGGCAGGCAGAGAATTCCCTGCTAGCACTTTCTCTGTGCCTGTTCACATTGCTTCGCAGAATCGCTTTTGTGCAGAAAACAGTAACACTTGTTCAGAACGAAAGAAAGCACAGAGCCCCAGATTTTATGTTGTCCTGGAGAGCTTGCAGAGCACTGGGGAAAGGCAGGCAGAGAATTCCCTGCTAGCACCTTCTCTGTGCCTGGGAAGCACAAGTGTTCACATTGCTTCGCAGAATCGCTTTTGTGCAGAAAACAGTAACACTTGTTCAGAACGAAAGAAAGCACAGAGCCCCAGATTTTATGTTGTCCTGGAGAGCTTGCAGAGCACTGGGGAAAGGCAGGCAGAGAATTCCCTGCTAGCACCTTCTCTGTGCCTGGGAAGCACAAGTGTTCACATTGCTTCGCAGAATCGCTTTTGTGCAGAAAACAGTAACACTTGTTCAGAACGAAAGAAAGCACAGAGCCCCAGATTTTATGTTGTCCTGGAGAGCTTGCAGAGCACTGGGGAAAGGCAGGCAGAGAATTCCCTGCTAGCACCTTCTCTGTGCCTGGGAAGCACAAGTGTTCACATTGCTTCGCAGAATCGCTTTTGTGCAGAAAACAGTAACACTTGTTCAGAACGAAAGAAAGCACAGAGCCCCAGATTTGCTGTTGTCCTGGAGAGCTTGCAGAGCACTGGGGAAAGGCAGGCAGAGAATTCCCTGCTAGCACCTTCTCTGTGCCTGGGAAGCACAAGTGTTCACATTGCTTCGCAGAATCGCTTTTGTGCAGAAAACAGTAACACTTGTTCAGAACGAAAGAAAGCACAGAGCCCCAGATTTGCTGTTGTCCTGGAGAGCTTGCAGAGCACTGGGGAAAGGCAGGCAGAGAATTCCCTGCTAGCACCTTCTCTGTGCCTGGGAAGCAGAAGTGTTCACATTGCTTGGCAGAATCGCTTTTGTGCAGAAAACAGTAACACTTGTTCAGAACGAAAGAAAGCACAGAGCCCCAGATTTGCTGTTGTCCTGGAGAGCTTGCAGAGCACTGGGGAAAGGCAGGCAGAGAATTCCCTGCTAGCACCTTCTCTGTGCCTGGGAAGCAGAAGTGTTCACATTGCTTGGCAGAATCGCTTTTGTGCAGAAAACAGTAACACTTGTTCAGAACGAAAGAAAGCACAGAGCCCCAGATTTTATGTTGTCCTGGAGAGCTTGCAGAGCACTGGGGAAAGGCAGGCAGAGAATTCCCTGCTAGCACCTTCTCTGTGCCTGGGAAGCAGAAGTGTTCACATTGCTTGGCAGAATCGCTTTTGTGCAGAAAACAGTAACACTTGTTCAGAACGAAAGAAAGCACAGAGCCCCAGATTTTATGTTGTCCTGGAGAGCTTGCAGAGCACTGGGGAAAGGCAGGCAGAGAATTCCCTGCTAGCACCTTCTCTGTGCCTGTTCACATTGCTTGGCAGAATCGCTTTTGTGCAGAAAACAGTAACACTTGTTCAGAACGAAAGAAAGCACAGAGCCCCAGATTTTATGTTGTCCTGGAGAGCTTGCAGAGCACTGGGGAAAGGCAGGCAGAGAATTCCCTGCTAGCACCTTCTCTGTGCCTGGGAAGCACAAGTGTTCACATTGCTTCGCAGAATCGCTTTTGTGCAGAAAACAGTAACACTTGTTCAGAACGAAAGAAAGCACAGAGCCCCAGATTTTATGTTGTCCTGGAGAGCTTGCAGAGCACTGGGGAAAGGCAGGCAGAGAATTCCCTGCTAGCACCTTCTCTGTGCCTGGGAAGCACAAGTGTTCACATTGCTTCGCAGAATCGCTTTTGTGCAGAAAACAGTAACACTTGGTCAGGAAGAAAGAAAGCACAGAGCCCCAGATTTTATGTTGTCCTGGAGAGCTTGCAGAGCACTGGGGAAAGGCAGGCAGAGAATTCCCTGCTAGCACCTTCTCTGTGCCTGGGAAGCAGAAGTGTTCACATTGCTTCGCAGAATCGCTTTTGTGCAGAAAACAGTAACACTTGGTCAGGAAGAAAGAAAGCACAGAGCCCCAGATTTTATGTTGTCCTGGAGAGCTTGCAGAGCACTGGGGAAAGGCAGGCAGAGAATTCCCTGCTAGCACCTTCTCTGTGCCTGGGAAGCACAAGTGTTCACATTGCTTCGCAGAATCGCTTTTGTGCAGAAAACAGTAACACTTGTTCAGAACGAAAGAAAGCACAGAGCCCCAGATTTTATGTTGTCCTGGAGAGCTTGCAGAGCACTGGGGAAAGGCAGGCAGAGAATTCCCTGCTAGCACCTTCTCTGTGCCTGGGAAGCACAAGTGTTCACATTGCTTCGCAGAATCGCTTTTGTGCAGAAAACAGTAACACTTGTTCAGAACGAAAGAAAGCACAGAGCCCCAGATTTGCTGTTGTCCTGGAGAGCTTGCAGAGCACTGGGGAAAGGCAGGCAGAGAATTCCCTGCTAGCACCTTCTCTGTGCCTGGGAAGCAGAAGTGTTCACATTGCTTCGCAGAATCGCTTTTGTGCAGAAAACAGTAACACTTGTTCAGAACGAAAGAAAGCACAGAGCCCCAGATTTTATGTTGTCCTGGAGAGCTTGCAGAGCACTGGGGAAAGGCAGGCAGAGAATTCCCTGCTAGCACCTTCTCTGTGCCTGTTCACATAGGTTCGCAGAATCGCTTTTGTGCAGATAACAGTAACACTTGGTCAGGAAGAAAGAAAGCACAGAGCCCCAGATTTTATGTTGTCCTGGAGAGCTTGCAGAGCACTGGGGAAAGGCAGGCAGAGAATTCCCTGCTAGCACCTTCTCTGTGCCTGGGAAGCAGAAGTGTTCACATTGCTTCGCAGAATCGCTTTTGTGCAGAAAACAGTAACACTTGGTCAGGAAGAAAGAAAGCACAGAGCCCCAGATTTGCTGTTGTCCTGGAGAGCTTGCAGAGCACTGGGGAAAGGCAGGCAGAGAATTCCCTGCTAGCACCTTCTCTGTGCCTGGGAAGCACAAGTGTTCACATTGCTTCGCAGAATCGCTTTTGTGCAGAAAACAGTAACACTTGTTCAGAACGAAAGAAAGCACAGAGCCCCAGATTTTATGTTGTCCTGGAGAGCTTGCAGAGCACTGGGGAAAGGCAGGCAGAGAATTCCCTGCTAGCACCTTCTCTGTGCCTGGGAAGCACAAGTGTTCACATTGCTTCGCAGAATCGCTTTTGTGCAGAAAACAGTAACACTTGGTCAGGAAGAAAGAAAGCACAGAGCCCCAGATTTTATGTTGTCCTGGAGAGCTTGCAGAGCACTGGGGAAAGGCAGGCAGAGAATTCCCTGCTAGCACCTTCTCTGTGCCTGGGAAGCACAAGTGTTCACATTGCTTCGCAGAATCGCTTTTGTGCAGAAAACAGTAACACTTGTTCAGAACGAAAGAAAGCACAGAGCCCCAGATTTTATGTTGTCCTGGAGAGCTTGCAGAGCACTGGGGAAAGGCAGGCAGAGAATTCCCTGCTAGCACCTTCTCTGTGCCTGGGAAGCAGAAGTGTTCACATTGCTTCGCAGAATCGCTTTTGTGCAGAAAACAGTAACACTTGTTCAGAACGAAAGAAAGCACAGAGCCCCAGATTTGCTGTTGTCCTGCAGAGCTTGCAGAGCACTGGGGAAAGGCAGGCAGAGAATTCCCTGCTAGCACCTTCTCTGTGCCTGGGAAGCAGAAGTGTTCACATTGCTTCGCAGAATCGCTTTTGTGCAGAAAACAGTAACACTTGTTCAGAACGAAAGAAAGCACAGAGCAACAGATTTTATGTTGTCCTGGAGAGCTTGCAGAGCACTGGGGAAAGGCAGGCAGAGAATTCCCTGCTAGCACCTTCTCTGTGCCTGTTCACATTGCTTCGCAGAATCGCTTTTGTGCAGAAAACAGTAACACTTGTTCAGAACGAAAGAAAGCACAGAGCCCCAGATTTTATGTTGTCCTGGAGAGCTTGCAGAGCACTGGGGAAAGGCAGGCAGAGAATTCCCTGCTAGCACCTTCTCTGTGCCTGGGAAGCACAAGTGTTCACATTGCTTCGCAGAATCGCTTTTGTGCAGAAAACAGTAACACTTGTTCAGAACGAAAGAAAGCACAGAGCCCCAGATTTTATGTTGTCCTGGAGAGCTTGCAGAGCACTGGGGAAAGGCAGGCAGAGAATTCCCTGCTAGCACCTTCTCTGTGCCTGGGAAGCAGAAGTGTTCACATTGCTTCGCAGAATCGCTTTTGTGCAGAAAACAGTAACACTTGGTCAGGAAGAAAGAAAGCACAGAGCCCCAGATTTTATGTTGTCCTGGAGAGCTTGCAGAGCACTGGGGAAAGGCAGGCAGAGAATTCCCTGCTAGCACCTTCTCTGTGCCTGGGAAGCACAAGTGTTCACATTGCTTCGCAGAATCGCTTTTGTGCAGAAAACAGTAACACTTGTTCAGAACGAAAGAAAGCACAGAGCCCCAGATTTTATGTTGTCCTGGAGAGCTTGCAGAGCACTGGGGAAAGGCAGGCAGAGAATTCCCTGCTAGCACCTTCTCTGTGCCTGGGAAGCACAAGTGTTCACATTGCTTCGCAGAATCGCTTTTGTGCAGAAAACAGTAACACTTGTTCAGAACGAAAGAAAGCACAGAGCCCCAGATTTGCTGTTGTCCTGCAGAGCTTGCAGAGCACTGGGGAAAGGCAGGCAGAGAATTCCCTGCTAGCACCTTCTCTGTGCCTGGGAAGCAGAAGTGTTCACATTGCTTCGCAGAATCGCTTTTGTGCAGAAAACAGTAACACTTGTTCAGAACGAAAGAAAGCACAGAGCAACAGATTTTATGTTGTCCTGGAGAGCTTGCAGAGCACTGGGGAAAGGCAGGCAGAGAATTCCCTGCTAGCACCTTCTCTGTGCCTGTTCACATTGCTTCGCAGAATCGCTTTTGTGCAGAAAACAGTAACACTTGTTCAGAACGAAAGAAAGCACAGAGCCCCAGATTTTATGTTGTCCTGGAGAGCTTGCAGAGCACTGGGGAAAGGCAGGCAGAGAATTCCCTGCTAGCACCTTCTCTGTGCCTGGGAAGCACAAGTGTTCACATTGCTTCGCAGAATCGCTTTTGTGCAGAAAACAGTAACACTTGTTCAGAACGAAAGAAAGCACAGAGCCCCAGATTTTATGTTGTCCTGGAGAGCTTGCAGAGCACTGGGGAAAGGCAGGCAGAGAATTCCCTGCTAGCACCTTCTCTGTGCCTGGGAAGCACAAGTGTTCACATTGCTTCGCAGAATCGCTTTTGTGCAGAAAACAGTAACACTTGTTCAGAACGAAAGAAAGCACAGAGCCCCAGATTTTATGTTGTCCTGGAGAGCTTGCAGAGCACTGGGGAAAGGCAGGCAGAGAATTCCCTGCTAGCACCTTCTCTGTGCCTGGGAAGCACAAGTGTTCACATTGCTTCGCAGAATCGCTTTTGTGCAGAAAACAGTAACACTTGTTCAGAACGAAAGAAAGCACAGAGCCCCAGATTTGCTGTTGTCCTGGAGAGCTTGCAGAGCACTGGGGAAAGGCAGGCAGAGAATTCCCTGCTAGCACCTTCTCTGTGCCTGGGAAGCAGAAGTGTTCACATTGCTTCGCAGAATCGCTTTTGTGCAGAAAACAGTAACACTTGTTCAGAACGAAAGAAAGCACAGAGCCCCAGATTTGCTGTTGTCCTGCAGAGCTTGCAGAGCACTGGGGAAAGGCAGGCAGAGAATTCCCTGCTAGCACCTTCTCTGTGCCTGGGAAGCACAAGTGTTCACATTGCTTGGCAGAATCGCTTTTGTGCAGAAAACAGTAACACTTGTTCAGAACGAAAGAAAGCACAGAGCCCCAGATTTGCTGTTGTCCTGGAGAGCTTGCAGAGCACTGGGGAAAGGCAGGCAGAGAATTCCCTGCTAGCACCTTCTCTGTGCCTGGGAAGCACAAGTGTTCACATTGCTTCGCAGAATCGCTTTTGTGCAGAAAACAGTAACACTTGTTCAGAACGAAAGAAAGCACAGAGCCCCAGATTTGCTGTTGTCCTGGAGAGCTTGCAGAGCACTGGGGAAAGGCAGGCAGAGAATTCCCTGCTAGCACCTTCTCTGTGCCTGGGAAGCACAAGTGTTCACATTGCTTCGCAGAATCGCTTTTGTGCAGAAAACAGTAACACTTGTTCAGAACGAAAGAAAGCACAGAGCCCCAGATTTTATGTTGTCCTGGAGAGCTTGCAGAGCACTGGGGAAAGGCAGGCAGAGAATTCCCTGCTAGCACCTTCTCTGTGCCTGGGAAGCACAAGTGTTCACATTGCTTCGCAGAATCGCTTTTGTGCAGAAAACAGTAACACTTGTTCAGAACGAAAGAAAGCACAGAGCCCCAGATTTGCTGTTGTCCTGGAGAGCTTGCAGAGCACTGGGGAAAGGCAGGCAGAGAATTCCCTGCTAGCACCTTCTCTGTGCCTGGGAAGCACAAGTGTTCACATTGCTTCGCAGAATCGCTTTTGTGCAGAAAACAGTAACACTTGTTCAGAACGAAAGAAAGCACAGAGCCCCAGATTTGCTGTTGTCCTGGAGAGCTTGCAGAGCACTGGGGAAAGGCAGGCAGAGAATTCCCTGCTAGCACCTTCTCTGTGCCTGGGAAGCACAAGTGTTCACATTGCTTGGCAGAATCGCTTTTGTGCAGAAAACAGTAACACTTGTTCAGAACGAAAGAAAGCACAGAGCCCCAGATTTGCTGTTGTCCTGGAGAGCTTGCAGAGCACTGGGGAAAGGCAGGCAGAGAATTCCCTGCTAGCACCTTCTCTGTGCCTGGGAAGCACAAGTGTTCACATTGCTTCGCAGAATCGCTTTTGTGCAGAAAACAGTAACACTTGTTCAGAACGAAAGAAAGCACAGAGCCCCAGATTTTATGTTGTCCTGGAGAGCTTGCAGAGCACTGGGGAAAGGCAGGCAGAGAATTCCCTGCTAGCACCTTCTCTGTGCCTGGGAAGCACAAGTGTTCACATTGCTTCGCAGAATCGCTTTTGTGCAGAAAACAGTAACACTTGGTCAGGAAGAAAGAAAGCACAGAGCCCCAGATTTTATGTTGTCCTGGAGAGCTTGCAGAGCACTGGGGAAAGGCAGGCAGAGAATTCCCTGCTAGCACCTTCTCTGTGCCTGGGAAGCAGAAGTGTTCACATTGCTTCGCAGAATCGCTTTTGTGCAGAAAACAGTAACACTTGGTCAGGAAGAAAGAAAGCACAGAGCCCCAGATTTTATGTTGTCCTGGAGAGCTTGCAGAGCACTGGGGAAAGGCAGGCAGAGAATTCCCTGCTAGCACCTTCTCTGTGCCTGGGAAGCACAAGTGTTCACATTGCTTGGCAGAATCGCTTTTGTGCAGAAAACAGTAACACTTGTTCAGAACGAAAGAAAGCACAGAGCCCCAGATTTTATGTTGTCCTGGAGAGCTTGCAGAGCACTGGGGAAAGGCAGGCAGAGAATTCCCTGCTAGCACCTTCTCTGTGCCTGGGAAGCACAAGTGTTCACATTGCTTCGCAGAATCGCTTTTGTGCAGAAAACAGTAACACTTGTTCAGAACGAAAGAAAGCACATGGCCCCAGATTTGCTGTTGTCCTGGAGAGCTTGCAGAGCACTGGGGAAAGGCAGGCAGAGAATTCCCTGCTAGCACCTTCTCTGTGCCTGGGAAGCAGAAGTGTTCACATTGCTTCGCAGAATCGCTTTTGTGCAGAAAACAGTAACACTTGTTCAGAACGAAAGAAAGCACAGAGCCCCAGATTTTATGTTGTCCTGGAGAGCTTGCAGAGCACTGGGGAAAGGCAGGCAGAGAATTCCCTGCTAGCACCTTCTCTGTGCCTGTTCACATAGGTTCGCAGAATCGCTTTTGTGCAGATAACAGTAACACTTGGTCAGGAAGAAAGAAAGCACAGAGCCCCAGATTTTATGTTGTCCTGGAGAGCTTGCAGAGCACTGGGGAAAGGCAGGCAGAGAATTCCCTGCTAGCACCTTCTCTGTGCCTGGGAAGCACAAGTGTTCACATTGCTTCGCAGAATCGCTTTTGTGCAGAAAACAGTAACACTTGTTCAGAACGAAAGAAAGCACAGAGCCCCAGATTTGCTGTTGTCCTGGAGAGCTTGCAGAGCACTGGGGAAAGGCAGGCAGAGAATTCCCTGCTAGCACCTTCTCTGTGCCTGGGAAGCACAAGTGTTCACATTGCTTCGCAGAATCGCTTTTGTGCAGAAAACAGTAACACTTGTTCAGAACGAAAGAAAGCACAGAGCCCCAGATTTTATGTTGTCCTGGAGAGCTTGCAGAGCACTGGGGAAAGGCAGGCAGAGAATTCCCTGCTAGCACCTTCTCTGTGCCTGGGAAGCACAAGTGTTCACATTGCTTCGCAGAATCGCTTTTGTGCAGAAAACAGTAACACTTGGTCAGGAAGAAAGAAAGCACAGAGCCCCAGATTTTATGTTGTCCTGGAGAGCTTGCAGAGCACTGGGGAAAGGCAGGCAGAGAATTCCCTGCTAGCACCTTCTCTGTGCCTGGGAAGCACAAGTGTTCACATTGCTTCGCAGAATCGCTTTTGTGCAGAAAACAGTAACACTTGTTCAGAACGAAAGAAAGCACAGAGCCCCAGATTTTATGTTGTCCTGGAGAGCTTGCAGAGCACTGGGGAAAGGCAGGCAGAGAATTCCCTGCTAGCACCTTCTCTGTGCCTGGGAAGCAGAAGTGTTCACATTGCTTCGCAGAATCGCTTTTGTGCAGAAAACAGTAACACTTGTTCAGAACGAAAGAAAGCACAGAGCAACAGATTTTATGTTGTCCTGGAGAGCTTGCAGAGCACTGGGGAAAGGCAGGCAGAGAATTCCCTGCTAGCACCTTCTCTGTGCCTGTTCACATTGCTTCGCAGAATCGCTTTTGTGCAGAAAACAGTAACACTTGTTCAGAACGAAAGAAAGCACAGAGCCCCAGATTTTATGTTGTCCTGGAGAGCTTGCAGAGCACTGGGGAAAGACAGGCAGAGAATTCCCTGCTAGCACCTTCTCTGTGCCTGGGAAGCACAAGTGTTCACATTGCTTCGCAGAATCGCTTTTGTGCAGAAAACAGTAACACTTGTTCAGAACGAAAGAAAGCACAGAGCCCCAGATTTTATGTTGTCCTGGAGAGCTTGCAGAGCACTGGGGAAAGGCAGGCAGAGAATTCCCTGCTAGCACCTTCTCTGTGCCTGGGAAGCACAAGTGTTCACATTGCTTCGCAGAATCGCTTTTGTGCAGAAAACAGTAACACTTGTTCAGAACGAAAGAAAGCACAGAGCCCCAGATTTTATGTTGTCCTGGAGAGCTTGCAGAGCACTGGGGAAAGGCAGGCAGAGAATTCCCTGCTAGCACCTTCTCTGTGCCTGGGAAGCACAAGTGTTCACATTGCTTCGCAGAATCGCTTTTGTGCAGAAAACAGTAACACTTGTTCAGAACGAAAGAAAGCACAGAGCCCCAGATTTGCTGTTGTCCTGGAGAGCTTGCAGAGCACTGGGGAAAGGCAGGCAGAGAATTCCCTGCTAGCACCTTCTCTGTGCCTGGGAAGCACAAGTGTTCACATTGCTTGGCAGAATCGCTTTTGTGCAGAAAACAGTAACACTTGTTCAGAACGAAAGAAAGCACAGAGCCCCAGATTTGCTGTTGTCCTGGAGAGCTTGCAGAGCACTGGGGAAAGGCAGGCAGAGAATTCCCTGCTAGCACCTTCTCTGTGCCTGGGAAGCACAAGTGTTCACATTGCTTCGCAGAATCGCTTTTGTGCAGAAAACAGTAACACTTGTTCAGAACGAAAGAAAGCACAGAGCCCCAGATTTGCTGTTGTCCTGGAGAGCTTGCAGAGCACTGGGGAAAGGCAGGCAGAGAATTCCCTGCTAGCACCTTCTCTGTGCCTGGGAAGCACAAGTGTTCACATTGCTTGGCAGAATCGCTTTTGTGCAGAAAACAGTAACACTTGTTCAGAACGAAAGAAAGCACAGAGCCCCAGATTTTATGTTGTCCTGGAGAGCTTGCAGAGCACTGGGGAAAGGCAGGCAGAGAATTCCCTGCTAGCACCTTCTCTGTGCCTGGGAAGCACAAGTGTTCACATTGCTTGGCAGAATCGCTTTTGTGCAGAAAACAGTAACACTTGTTCAGAACGAAAGAAAGCACAGAGCCCCAGATTTGCTGTTGTCCTGGAGAGCTTGCAGAGCACTGGGGAAAGGCAGGCAGAGAATTCCCTGCTAGCACCTTCTCTGTGCCTGGGAAGCACAAGTGTTCACATTGCTTCGCAGAATCGCTTTTGTGCAGAAAACAGTAACACTTGGTCAGGAAGAAAGAAAGCACAGAGCCCCAGATTTTATGTTGTCCTGGAGAGCTTGCAGAGCACTGGGGAAAGGCAGGCAGAGAATTCCCTGCTAGCACCTTCTCTGTGCCTGGGAAGCAGAAGTGTTCACATTGCTTCGCAGAATCGCTTTTGTGCAGAAAACAGTAACACTTGGTCAGGAAGAAAGAAAGCACAGAGCCCCAGATTTTATGTTGTCCTGGAGAGCTTGCAGAGCACTGGGGAAAGGCAGGCAGAGAATTCCCTGCTAGCACCTTCTCTGTGCCTGGGAAGCACAAGTGTTCACATTGCTTCGCAGAATCGCTTTTGTGCAGAAAACAGTAACACTTGTTCAGAACGAAAGAAAGCACAGAGCCCCAGATTTGCTGTTGTCCTGGAGAGCTTGCAGAGCACTGGGGAAAGGCAGGCAGAGAATTCCCTGCTAGCACCTTCTCTGTGCCTGTTCACATAGCTTCGCAGAATCGCTTTTGTGCAGATAACAGTAACACTTGGTCAGGAAGAAAGAAAGCACAGAGCCCCAGATTTTATGTTGTCCTGGAGAGCTTGCAGAGCACTGGGGAAAGGCAGGCAGAGAATTCCCTGCTAGCACCTTCTCTGTGCCTGGGAAGCAGAAGTGTTCACATTGCTTCGCAGAATCGCTTTTGTGCAGAAAACAGTAACACTTGGTCAGGAAGAAAGAAAGCACAGAGCCCCAGATTTGCTGTTGTCCTGGAGAGCTTGCAGAGCACTGGGGAAAGGCAGGCAGAGAATTCCCTGCTAGCACCTTCTCTGTGCCTGGGAAGCACAAGTGTTCACATTGCTTCGCAGAATCGCTTTTGTGCAGAAAACAGTAACACTTGGTCAGGAAGAAAGAAAGCACAGAGCCCCAGATTTTATGTTGTCCTGGAGAGCTTGCAGAGCACTGGGGAAAGGCAGGCAGAGAATTCCCTGCTAGCACCTTCTCTGTGCCTGGGAAGCAGAAGTGTTCACATTGCTTCGCAGAATCGCTTTTGTGCAGAAAACAGTAACACTTGGTCAGGAAGAAAGAAAGCACAGAGCCCCAGATTTTATGTTGTCCTGGAGAGCTTGCAGAGCACTGGGGAAAGGCAGGCAGAGAATTCCCTGCTAGCACCTTCTCTGTGCCTGGGAAGCACAAGTGTTCACATTGCTTCGCAGAATCGCTTTTGTGCAGAAAACAGTAACACTTGTTCAGAACGAAAGAAAGCACAGAGCCCCAGATTTGCTGTTGTCCTGGAGAGCTTGCAGAGCACTGGGGAAAGGCAGGCAGAGAATTCCCTGCTAGCACCTTCTCTGTGCCTGTTCACATAGCTTCGCAGAATCGCTTTTGTGCAGATAACAGTAACACTTGGTCAGGAAGAAAGAAAGCACAGAGCCCCAGATTTTATGTTGTCCTGGAGAGCTTGCAGAGCACTGGGGAAAGGCAGGCAGAGAATTCCCTGCTAGCACCTTCTCTGTGCCTGGGAAGCAGAAGTGTTCACATTGCTTCGCAGAATCGCTTTTGTGCAGAAAACAGTAACACTTGGTCAGGAAGAAAGAAAGCACAGAGCCCCAGATTTGCTGTTGTCCTGGAGAGCTTGCAGAGCACTGGGGAAAGGCAGGCAGAGAATTCCCTGCTAGCACCTTCTCTGTGCCTGGGAAGCACAAGTGTTCACATTGCTTCGCAGAATCGCTTTTGTGCAGAAAACAGTAACACTTGTTCAGAACGAAAGAAAGCACAGAGCCCCAGATTTGCTGTTGTCCTGGAGAGCTTGCAGAGCACTGGGGAAAGGCAGGCAGAGAATTCCCTGCTAGCACCTTCTCTGTGCCTGGGAAGCACAAGTGTTCACATTGCTTCGCAGAATCGCTTTTGTGCAGAAAACAGTAACACTTGGTCAGGAAGAAAGAAAGCACAGAGCCCCAGATTTTATGTTGTCCTGGAGAGCTTGCAGAGCACTGGGGAAAGGCAGGCAGAGAATTCCCTGCTAGCACCTTCTCTGTGCCTGGGAAGCACAAGTGTTCACATTGCTTGGCAGAATCGCTTTTGTGCAGAAAACAGTAACACTTGTTCAGAACGAAAGAAAGCACAGAGCCCCAGATTTGCTGTTGTCCTGGAGAGCTTGCAGAGCACTGGGGAAAGGCAGGCAGAGAATTCCCTGCTAGCACCTTCTCTGTGCCTGGGAAGCACAAGTGTTCACATTGCTTGGCAGAATCGCTTTTGTGCAGAAAACAGTAACACTTGTTCAGAACGAAAGAAAGCACAGAGCCCCAGATTTTATGTTGTCCTGGAGAGCTTGCAGAGCACTGGGGAAAGGCAGGCAGAGAATTCCCTGCTAGCACCTTCTCTGTGCCTGGGAAGCAGAAGTGTTCACATTGCTTCGCAGAATCGCTTTTGTGCAGAAAACATTAACACTTTTTCAGAACGAAAGAAAGCACAGAGCCCCAGATTTTATGTTGTCCTGGAGAGCTTGCAGAGCACTGGGGAAAGGCAGGCAGAGAATTCCCTGCTAGCACCTTCTCTGTGCCTGTTCACATTGCTTGCAGAATCGCTTTTGTGCAGAAAACAGTAACACTTGTTCAGAACGAAAGAAAGCACAGAGCCCCAGATTTTATGTTGTCCTGGAGAGCTTGCAGAGCACTGGGGAAAGGCAGGCAGAGAATTCCCTGCTAGCACCTTCTCTGTGCCTGGGAAGCACAAGTGTTCACATTGCTTCGCAGAATCGCTTTTGTGCAGAAAACAGTAACACTTGTTCAGAACGAAAGAAAGCACAGAGCCCCAGATTTTATGTTGTCCTGGAGAGCTTGCAGAGCACTGGGGAAAGGCAGGCAGAGAATTCCCTGCTAGCACCTTCTCTGTGCCTGGGAAGCACAAGTGTTCACATTGCTTCGCAGAATCGCTTTTGTGCAGAAAACAGTAACACTTGTTCAGAACGAAAGAAAGCACAGAGCCCCAGATTTTATGTTGTCCTGGAGAGCTTGCAGAGCACTGGGGAAAGGCAGGCAGAGAATTCCCTGCTAGCACCTTCTCTGTGCCTGGGAAGCACAAGTGTTCACATTGCTTGGCAGAATCGCTTTTGTGCAGAAAACAGTAACACTTGTTCAGAACGAAAGAAAGCACAGAGCCCCAGATTTGCTGTTGTCCTGGAGAGCTTGCAGAGCACTGGGGAAAGGCAGGCAGAGAATTCCCTGCTAGCACCTTCTCTGTGCCTGGGAAGCACAAGTGTTCACATTGCTTCGCAGAATCGCTTTTGTGCAGAAAACAGTAACACTTGGTCAGGAAGAAAGAAAGCACAGAGCCCCAGATTTTATGTTGTCCTGGAGAGCTTGCAGAGCACTGGGGAAAGGCAGGCAGAGAATTCCCTGCTAGCACCTTCTCTGTGCCTGGGAAGCAGAAGTGTTCACATTGCTTGGCAGAATCGCTTTTGTGCAGAAAACAGTAACACTTGGTCAGGAAGAAAGAAAGCACAGAGCCCCAGATTTTATGTTGTCCTGGAGAGCTTGCAGAGCACTGGGGAAAGGCAGGCAGAGAATTCCCTGCTAGCACCTTCTCTGTGCCTGGGAAGCACAAGTGTTCACATTGCTTGGCAGAATCGCTTTTGTGCAGAAAACAGTAACACTTGTTCAGAACGAAAGAAAGCACAGAGCCCCAGATTTTATGTTGTCCTGGAGAGCTTGCAGAGCACTGGGGAAAGGCAGGCAGAGAATTCCCTGCTAGCACCTTCTCTGTGCCTGGGAAGCAGAAGTGTTCACATTGCTTCGCAGAATCGCTTTTGTGCAGAAAACAGTAACACTTGTTCAGAACGAAAGAAAGCACAGAGCCCCAGATTTTATGTTGTCCTGGAGAGCTTGCAGAGCACTGGGGAAAGGCAGGCAGAGAATTCCCTGCTAGCACCTTCTCTGTGCCTGGGAAGCACAAGTGTTCACATTGCTTCGCAGAATCGCTTTTGTGCAGAAAACAGTAACACTTGTTCAGAACGAAAGAAAGCACAGAGCCCCAGATTTTATGTTGTCCTGGAGAGCTTGCAGAGCACTGGGGAAAGGCAGGCAGAGAATTCCCTGCTAGCACCTTCTCTGTGCCTGGGAAGCACAAGTGTTCACATTGCTTCGCAGAATCGCTTTTGTGCAGAAAACAGTAACACTTGTTCAGAACGAAAGAAAGCACAGAGCCCCAGATTTGCTGTTGTCCTGGAGAGCTTGCAGAGCACTGGGGAAAGGCAGGCAGAGAATTCCCTGCTAGCACCTTCTCTGTGCCTGGGAAGCACAAGTGTTCACATTGCTTGGCAGAATCGCTTTTGTGCAGAAAACAGTAACACTTGTTCAGAACGAAAGAAAGCACAGAGCCCCAGATTTGCTGTTGTCCTGGAGAGCTTGCAGAGCACTGGGGAAAGGCAGGCAGAGAATTCCCTGCTAGCACCTTCTCTGTGCCTGGGAAGCAGAAGTGTTCACATTGCTTGGCAGAATCGCTTTTGTGCAGAAAACAGTAACACTTGTTCAGAACGAAAGAAAGCACAGAGCCCCAGATTTTATGTTGTCCTGGAGAGCTTGCAGAGCACTGGGGAAAGGCAGGCAGAGAATTCCCTGCTAGCACCTTCTCTGTGCCTGGGAAGCAGAAGTGTTCACATTGCTTGGCAGAATCGCTTTTGTGCAGAAAACAGTAACACTTGTTCAGAACGAAAGAAAGCACAGAGCCCCAGATTTTATGTTGTCCTGGAGAGCTTGCAGAGCACTGGGGAAAGGCAGGCAGAGAATTCCCTGCTAGCACCTTCTCTGTGCCTGTTCACATTGCTTGGCAGAATCGCTTTTGTGCAGAAAACAGTAACACTTGTTCAGAACGAAAGAAAGCACAGAGCCCCAGATTTTATGTTGTCCTGGAGAGCTTGCAGAGCACTGGGGAAAGGCAGGCAGAGAATTCCCTGCTAGCACCTTCTCTGTGCCTGGGAAGCAGAAGTGTTCACATAGCTTCGCAGAATCGCTTTTGTGCAGAAAACAGTAACACTTGGTCAGGAAGAAAGAAAGCACAGAGCCCCAGATTTTATGTTGTCCTGGAGAGCTTGCAGAGCACTGGGGAAAGGCAGGCAGAGAATTCCCTGCTAGCACCTTCTCTGTGCCTGGGAAGCACAAGTGTTCACATTGCTTCGCAGAATCGCTTTTGTGCAGAAAACAGTAACACTTGTTCAGAACGAAAGAAAGCACAGAGCCCCAGATTTGCTGTTGTCCTGGAGAGCTTGCAGAGCACTGGGGAAAGGCAGGCAGAGAATTCCCTGCTAGCACCTTCTCTGTGCCTGGGAAGCACAAGTGTTCACATTGCTTCGCAGAATCGCTTTTGTGCAGAAAACAGTAACACTTGTTCAGAACGAAAGAAAGCACAGAGCAACAGATTTTATGTTGTCCTGGAGAGCTTGCAGAGCACTGGGGAAAGGCAGGCAGAGAATTCCCTGCTAGCACCTTCTCTGTGCCTGTTCACATTGCTTCGCAGAATCGCTTTTGTGCAGAAAACAGTAACACTTGTTCAGAACGAAAGAAAGCACAGAGCCCCAGATTTTATGTTGTCCTGGAGAGCTTGCAGAGCACTGGGGAAAGGCAGGCAGAGAATTCCCTGCTAGCACCTTCTCTGTGCCTGGGAAGCACAAGTGTTCACATTGCTTCGCAGAATCGCTTTTGTGCAGAAAACAGTAACACTTGTTCAGAACGAAAGAAAGCACAGAGCCCCAGATTTGCTGTTGTCCTGGAGAGCTTGCAGAGCACTGGGGAAAGGCAGGCAGAGAATTCCCTGCTAGCACCTTCTCTGTGCCTGGGAAGCACAAGTGTTCACATTGCTTCGCAGAATCGCTTTTGTGCAGAAAACAGTAACACTTGTTCAGAACGAAAGAAAGCACAGAGCCCCAGATTTGCTGTTGTCCTGGAGAGCTTGCAGAGCACTGGGGAAAGGCAGGCAGAGAATTCCCTGCTAGCACCTTCTCTGTGCCTGGGAAGCACAAGTGTTCACATTGCTTCGCAGAATCGCTTTTGTGCAGAAAACAGTAACACTTGTTCAGAACGAAAGAAAGCACAGAGCCCCAGATTTTATGTTGTCCTGGAGAGCTTGCAGAGCACTGGGGAAAGGCAGGCAGAGAATTCCCTGCTAGCACCTTCTCTGTGCCTGGGAAGCACAAGTGTTCACATTGCTTCGCAGAATCGCTTTTGTGCAGAAAACAGTAACACTTGTTCAGAACGAAAGAAAGCACAGAGCCCCAGATTTGCTGTTGTCCTGGAGAGCTTGCAGAGCACTGGGGAAAGGCAGGCAGAGAATTCCCTGCTAGCACCTTCTCTGTGCCTGGGAAGCACAAGTGTTCACATTGCTTGGCAGAATCGCTTTTGTGCAGAAAACAGTAACACTTGTTCAGAACGAAAGAAAGCACAGAGCCCCAGATTTGCTGTTGTCCTGGAGAGCTTGCAGAGCACTGGGGAAAGGCAGGCAGAGAATTCCCTGCTAGCACCTTCTCTGTGCCTGGGAAGCACAAGTGTTCACATTGCTTGGCAGAATCGCTTTTGTGCAGAAAACAGTAACACTTGTTCAGAACGAAAGAAAGCACAGAGCCCCAGATTTGCTGTTGTCCTGGAGAGCTTGCAGAGCACTGGGGAAAGGCAGGCAGAGAATTCCCTGCTAGCACCTTCTCTGTGCCTGGGAAGCACAAGTGTTCACATTGCTTGGCAGAATCGCTTTTGTGCAGAAAACAGTAACACTTGTTCAGAACGAAAGAAAGCACAGAGCCCCAGATTTTATGTTGTCCTGGAGAGCTTGCAGAGCACTGGGGAAAGGCAGGCAGAGAATTCCCTGCTAGCACCTTCTCTGTGCCTGGGAAGCAGAAGTGTTCACATTGCTTGGCAGAATCGCTTTTGTGCAGAAAACAGTAACACTTGTTCAGAACGAAAGAAAGCACAGAGCCCCAGATTTTATGTTGTCCTGGAGAGCTTGCAGAGCACTGGGGAAAGGCAGGCAGAGAATTCCCTGCTAGCACCTTCTCTGTGCCTGTTCACATTGCTTGGCAGAATCGCTTTTGTGCAGAAAACAGTAACACTTGTGCAGAACGAAAGAAAGCACAGAGCCCCAGATTTTATGTTGTCCTGGAGAGCTTGCAGAGCACTGGGGAAAGGCAGGCAGAGAATTCCCTGCTAGCACCTTCTCTGTGCCTGGGAAGCAGAAGTGTTCACATAGCTTCGCAGAATCGCTTTTGTGCAGAAAACAGTAACACTTGGTCAGGAAGAAAGAAAGCACAGAGCCCCAGATTTTATGTTGTCCTGGAGAGCTTGCAGAGCACTGGGGAAAGGCAGGCAGAGAATTCCCTGCTAGCACCTTCTCTGTGCCTGGGAAGCACAAGTGTTCACATTGCTTCGCAGAATCGCTTTTGTGCAGAAAACAGTAACACTTGTTCAGAACGAAAGAAAGCACAGAGCCCCAGATTTTATGTTGTCCTGGAGAGCTTGCAGAGCACTGGGGAAAGGCAGGCAGAGAATTCCCTGCTAGCACCTTCTCTGTGCCTGGGAAGCAGAAGTGTTCACATTGCTTCGCAGAATCGCTTTTGTGCAGAAAACAGTAACACTTGTTCAGAACGAAAGAAAGCACAGGGCCCCAGATTTGCTGTTGTCCTGGAGAGCTTGCAGAGCACTGGGGAAAGGCAGGCAGAGAATTCCCTGCTAGCACCTTCTCTGTGCCTGTTCACATTGCTTCGCAGAATCGCTTTTGTGCAGAAAACAGTAACACTTGTTCAGAACGAAAGAAAGCACAGAGCCCCAGATTTTATGTTGTCCTGGAGAGCTTGCAGAGCACTGGGGAAAGGCAGGCAGAGAATTCCCTGCTAGCACCTTCTCTGTGCCTGGGAAGCACAAGTGTTCACATTGCTTCCAGAATTGCTTTTGTGCAGAAAACACTAACACTTGTTCAGAACGAAATAAAGCACAGAGCCCCAGATTTTATGTTGTCCTGGAGAGCTTGCAGAGCACTGGGGAAAGGCAGGCAGAGAATTCCCTGCTAGCACCTTCTCTGTGCCTGGGAAGCACAAGTGTTCACATTGCTTCGCAGAATCGCTTTTGTGCAGAAAACAGTAACACTTGTTCAGAACGAAAGAAAGCACAGAGCCCCAGATTTTATGTTGTCCTGGAGAGCTTGCAGAGCACTGGGGAAAGGCAGGCAGAGAATTCCCTGCTAGCACCTTCTCTGTGCCTGGGAAGCAGAAGTGTTCACATTGCTTCGCAGAATCGCTTTTGTGCAGAAAACAGTAACACTTGTTCAGAACGAAAGAAAGCACAGAGCCCCAGAATTTATGTTGTCCTGGAGAGCTTGCAGAGCACTGGGGAAAGGCAGGCAGAGAATTCCCTGCTAGCACCTTCTCAGTGCCTGGGAAGCACAAGTGTTCACATTGCTTCGCAGAATCGCTTTTGTGCAGAAAACAGTAACACTTGTTCAGAACGAAAGAAAGCACAGAGCCCCAGATTTTATGTTGTCCTGGAGAGCTTGCAGAGCACTGGGGAAAGGCAGGCAGAGAATTCCCTGCTAGCACCTTCTCTGTGCCTGGGAAGCAGAAGTGTTCACATTGCTTCGCAGAATCGCTTTTGTGCAGAAAACAGTAACACTTGTTCAGAACGAAAGAAAGCACAGAGCCCCAGATTTTATGTTGTCCTGGAGAGCTTGCAGAGCACTGGGGAAAGGCAGGCAGAGAATTCCCTGCTAGCACCTTCTCTGTGCCTGGGAAGCAGAAGTGTTCACATTGCTTCGCAGAATCGCTTTTGTGCAGAAAACAGTAACACTTGTTCAGAACGAAAGAAAGCACAGAGCCCCAGATTTTATGTTGTCCTGGAGAGCTTGCAGAGCACTGGGGAAAGGCAGGCAGAGAATTCCCTGCTAGCACCTTCTCTGTGCCTGTTCACATTGCTTCGCAGAATCGCTTTTGTGCAGAAAACAGTAACACTTGTTCAGAACGAAAGAAAGCACAGAGCCCCAGATTTTATGTTGTCCTGGAGAGCTTGCAGAGCACTGGGGAAAGGCAGGCAGAGAATTCCCTGCTAGCACCTTCTCTGTGCCTGGGAAGCAGAAGTGTTCACATAGCTTCGCAGAATCGCTTTTGTGCAGAAAACAGTAACACTTGTTCAGAACGAAAGAAAGCACAGAGCCCCAGATTTTATGTTGTCCTGGAGAGCTTGCAGAGCACTGGGGAAAGGCAGGCAGAGAATTCCCTGCTAGCACCTTCTCTGTGCCTGGGAAGCACAAGTGTTCACATTGCTTCGCAGAATCGCTTTTGTGCAGAAAACAGTAACACTTGTTCAGAGCGAAAGAAAGCACAGAGCCCCAGATTTGCTGTTGTCCTGGAGAGCTTGCAGAGCACTGGGGAAAGGCAGGCAGAGAATTCCCTGCTAGCACCTTCTCTGTGCCTGGGAAGCAGAAGTGTTCACATTGCTTGGCAGAATCGCTTTTGTGCAGAAAACAGTAACACTTGTTCAGAACGAAAGAAAGCACAGAGCCCCAGATTTTATGTTGTCCTGGAGAGCTTGCAGAGCACTGGGGAAAGGCAGGCAGAGAATTCCCTGCTAGCACCTTCTCTGTGCCTGGGAAGCACAAGTGTTCACATTGCTTGGCAGAATCGCTTTTGTGCAGAAAACAGTAACACTTGTTCAGAACGAAAGAAAGCACAGAGCCCCAGATTTTATGTTGTCCTGGAGAGCTTGCAGAGCACTGGGGAAAGGCAGGCAGAGAATTCCCTGCTAGCACCTTCTCTGTGCCTGGGAAGCACAAGTGTTCACATTGCTTCGCAGAATCGCTTTTGTGCAGAAAACAGTAACACTTGGTCAGGAAGAAAGAAAGCACAGAGCCCCAGATTTTATGTTGTCCTGGAGAGCTTGCAGAGCACTGGGGAAAGGCAGGCAGAGAATTCCCTGCTAGCACCTTCTCTGTGCCTGGGAAGCAGAAGTGTTCACATTGCTTGGCAGAATCGCTTTTGTGCAGAAAACAGTAACACTTGTTCAGAACGAAAGAAAGCACAGAGCCCCAGATTTGCTGTTGTCCTGGAGAGCTTGCAGAGCACTGGGGAAAGGCAGGCAGAGAATTCCCTGCTAGCACCTTCTCTGTGCCTGGGAAGCAGAAGTGTTCACATTGCTTGGCAGAATCGCTTTTGTGCAGAAAACAGTAACACTTGTTCAGAACGAAAGAAAGCACAGAGCCCCAGATTTTATGTTGTCCTGGAGAGCTTGCAGAGCACTGGGGAAAGGCAGGCAGAGAATTCCCTGCTAGCACCTTCTCTGTGCCTGGGAAGCACAAGTGTTCACATTGCTTCGCAGAATCGCTTTTGTGCAGAAAACAGTAACACTTGTTCAGAACGAAAGAAAGCACAGAGCCCCAGATTTTATGTTGTCCTGGAGAGCTTGCAGAGCACTGGGGAAAGGCAGGCAGAGAATTCCCTGCTAGCACCTTCTCTGTGCCTGGGAAGCACAAGTGTTCACATTGCTTCGCAGAATCGCTTTTGTGCAGAAAACAGTAACACTTGGTCAGGAAGAAAGAAAGCACAGAGCCCCAGATTTTATGTTGTCCTGGAGAGCTTGCAGAGCACTGGGGAAAGGCAGGCAGAGAATTCCCTGCTAGCACCTTCTCTGTGCCTGGGAAGCACAAGTGTTCACATTGCTTCGCAGAATCGCTTTTGTGCAGAAAACAGTAACACTTGGTCAGGAAGAAAGAAAGCACAGAGCCCCAGATTTTATGTTGTCCTGGAGAGCTTGCAGAGCACTGGGGAAAGGCAGGCAGAGAATTCCCTGCTAGCACCTTCTCTGTGCCTGGGAAGCGGAAGTGTTCACATTGCTTCGCAGAATCGCTTTTGTGCAGAAAACAGTAACACTTGTTCAGAACGAAAGAAAGCACAGAGCCCCAGATTTTATGTTGTCCTGGAGAGCTTGCAGAGCACTGGGGAAAGGCAGGCAGAGAATTCCCTGCTAGCACCTTCTCTGTGCCTGGGAAGCACAAGTGTTCACATTGCTTCGCAGAATCGCTTTTGTGCAGAAAACAGTAACACTTGTTCAGAACGAAAGAAAGCACAGAGCCCCAGATTTTATGTTGTCCTGGAGAGCTTGCAGAGCACTGGGGAAAGGCAGGCAGAGAATTCCCTGCTAGCACCTTCTCTGTGCCTGGGAAGCAGAAGTGTTCACATTGCTTCGCAGAATCGCTTTTGTGCAGAAAACAGTAACACTTGTTCAGAACGAAAGAAAGCACAGAGCCCCAGATTTGCTGTTGTCCTGGAGAGCTTGCAGAGCACTGGGGAAAGGCAGGCAGAGAATTCCCTGCTAGCACCTTCTCTGTGCCTGTTCACATTGCTTCGCAGAATCGCTTTTGTGCAGAAAACAGTAACACTTGTTCAGAACGAAAGAAAGCACAGAGCCCCAGATTTTATGTTGTCCTGGAGAGCTTGCAGAGCACTGGGGAAAGGCAGGCAGAGAATTCCCTGCTAGCACCTTCTCTGTGCCTGGGAAGCACAAGTGTTCACATTGCTTCCAGAATTGCTTTTGTGCAGAAAACAGTAACACTTGTTCAGAACGAAAGAAAGCACAGAGCCCCAGATTTTATGTTGTCCTGGAGAGCTTGCAGAGCACTGGGGAAAGGCAGGCAGAGAATTCCCTGCTAGCACCTTCTCTGTGCCTGGGAAGCACAAGTGTTCACATTGCTTCGCAGAATCGCTTTTGTGCAGAAAACAGTAACACTTGTTCAGAACGAAAGAAAGCACAGAGCCCCAGAATTTATGTTGTCCTGGAGAGCTTGCAGAGCACTGGGGAAAGGCAGGCAGAGAATTCCCTGCTAGCACCTTCTCAGTGCCTGGGAAGCACAAGTGTTCACATTGCTTCGCAGAATCGCTTTTGTGCAGAAAACAGTAACACTTGTTCAGAACGAAAGAAAGCACAGAGCCCCAGATTTTATGTTGTCCTGGAGAGCTTGCAGAGCACTGGGGAAAGGCAGGCAGAGAATTCCCTGCTAGCACCTTCTCTGTGCCTGGGAAGCAGAAGTGTTCACATTGCTTGGCAGAATCGCTTTTGTGCAGAAAACAGTAACACTTGTTCAGAACGAAAGAAAGCACAGAGCCCCAGATTTTATGTTGTCCTGGAGAGCTTGCAGAGCACTGGGGAAAGGCAGGCAGAGAATTCCCTGCTAGCACCTTCTCTGTGCCTGGGAAGCAGAAGTGTTCACATTGCTTCGCAGAATCGCTTTTGTGCAGAAAACAGTAACACTTGTTCAGAACGAAAGAAAGCACAGAGCCCCAGATTTTATGTTGTCCTGGAGAGCTTGCAGAGCACTGGGGAAAGGCAGGCAGAGAATTCCCTGCTAGCACCTTCTCTGTGCCTGTTCACATTGCTTGGCAGAATCGCTTTTGTGCAGAAAACAGTAACACTTGTTCAGAACGAAAGAAAGCACAGAGCCCCAGATTTTATGTTGTCCTGGAGAGCTTGCAGAGCACTGGGGAAAGGCAGGCAGAGAATTCCCTGCTAGCACCTTCTCTGTGCCTGGGAAGCAGAAGTGTTCACATAGCTTCGCAGAATCGCTTTTGTGCAGAAAACACTAACACTTGGTCAGGAAGAAAGAAAGCACAGAGCCCCAGATTTTATGTTGTCCTGGAGAGCTTGCAGAGCACTGGGGAAAGGCAGGCAGAGAATTCCCTGCTAGCACCTTCTCTGTGCCTGGGAAGCACAAGTGTTCACATTGCTTGGCAGAATCGCTTTTGTGCAGAAAACAGTAACACTTGTTCAGAACGAAAGAAAGCACAGAGCCCCAGATTTGCTGTTGTCCTGGAGAGCTTGCAGAGCACTGGGGAAAGGCAGGCAGAGAATTCCCTGCTAGCACCTTCTCTGTGCCTGGGAAGCAGAAGTGTTCACATTGCTTGGCAGAATCGCTTTTGTGCAGAAAACAGTAACACTTGTTCAGAACGAAAGAAAGCACAGAGCCCCAGATTTTATGTTGTCCTGGAGAGCTTGCAGAGCACTGGGGAAAGGCAGGCAGAGAATTCCCTGCTAGCACCTTCTCTGTGCCTGGGAAGCACAAGTGTTCACATTGCTTCGCAGAATCGCTTTTGTGCAGAAAACAGTAACACTTGGTCAGGAAGAAAGAAAGCACAGAGCCCCAGATTTTATGTTGTCCTGGAGAGCTTGCAGAGCACTGGGGAAAGGCAGGCAGAGAATTCCCTGCTAGCACCTTCTCTGTGCCTGGGAAGCACAAGTGTTCACATTGCTTGGCAGAATCGCTTTTGTGCAGAAAACAGTAACACTTGGTCAGGAAGAAAGAAAGCACAGAGCCCCAGATTTTATGTTGTCCTGGAGAGCTTGCAGAGCACTGGGGAAAGGCAGGCAGAGAATTCCCTGCTAGCACCTTCTCTGTGCGTGGGAAGCACAAGTGTTCACATTGCTTCGCAGAATCGCTTTTGTGCAGAAAACAGTAACACTTGGTCAGGAAGAAAGAAAGCACAGAGCCCCAGATTTTATGTTGTCCTGGAGAGCTTGCAGAGCACTGGGGAAAGGCAGGCAGAGAATTCCCTGCTAGCACCTTCTCTGTGCCTGGGAAGCACAAGTGTTCACATTGCTTCGCAGAATCGCTTTTGTGCAGAAAACAGTAACACTTGTTCAGAACGAAAGAAAGCACAGAGCCCCAGATTTTATGTTGTCCTGGAGAGCTTGCAGAGCACTGGGGAAAGGCAGGCAGAGAATTCCCTGCTAGCACCTTCTCTGTGCCTGGGAAGCACAAGTGTTCACATTGCTTCGCAGAATCGCTTTTGTGCAGAAAACAGTAACACTTGTTCAGAACGAAAGAAAGCACAGAGCCCCAGATTTGCTGTTGTCCTGGAGAGCTTGCAGAGCACTGGGGAAAGGCAGGCAGAGAATTCCCTGCTAGCACCTTCTCTGTGCCTGGGAAGCACAAGTGTTCACATTGCTTCGCAGAATCGCTTTTGTGCAGAAAACAGTAACACTTGTTCAGAACGAAAGAAAGCACAGAGCCCCAGATTTGCTGTTGTCCTGGAGAGCTTGCAGAGCACTGGGGAAAGGCAGGCAGAGAATTCCCTGCTAGCACCTTCTCTGTGCCTGGGAAGCACAAGTGTTCACATTGCTTGGCAGAATCGCTTTTGTGCAGAAAACAGTAACACTTGTTCAGAACGAAAGAAAGCACAGAGCCCCAGATTTGCTGTTGTCCTGGAGAGCTTGCAGAGCACTGGGGAAAGGCAGGCAGAGAATTCCCTGCTAGCACCTTCTCTGTGCCTGGGAAGCACAAGTGTTCACATTGCTTGGCAGAATCGCTTTTGTGCAGAAAACAGTAACACTTGTTCAGAACGAAAGAAAGCACAGAGCCCCAGATTTTATGTTGTCCTGGAGAGCTTGCAGAGCACTGGGGAAAGGCAGGCAGAGAATTCCCTGCTAGCACCTTCTCTGTGCCTGTTCACATAGCTTCGCAGAATCGCTTTTGTGCAGAAAACAGTAACACTTGGTCAGGAAGAAAGAAAGCACAGAGCCCCAGATTTTATGTTGTCCTGGAGAGCTTGCAGAGCACTGGGGAAAGGCAGGCAGAGAATTCCCTGCTAGCACCTTCTCTGTGCCTGGGAAGCACAAGTGTTCACATTGCTTCGCAGAATCGCTTTTGTGCAGAAAACAGTAACACTTGTTCAGAACGAAAGAAAGCACAGAGCCCCAGATTTTATGTTGTCCTGGAGAGCTTGCAGAGCACTGGGGAAAGGCAGGCAGAGAATTCCCTGCTAGCACCTTCTCTGTGCCTGGGAAGCACAAGTGTTCACATTGCTTCGCAGAATCGCTTTTGTGCAGAAAACAGTAACACTTGGTCAGGAAGAAAGAAAGCACAGAGCCCCAGATTTTATGTTGTCCTGGAGAGCTTGCAGAGCACTGGGGAAAGGCAGGCAGAGAATTCCCTGCTAGCACCTTCTCTGTGCCTGGGAAGCACAAGTGTTCACATTGCTTCGCAGAATCGCTTTTGTGCAGAAAACAGTAACACTTGGTCAGGAAGAAAGAAAGCACAGAGCCCCAGATTTTATGTTGTCCTGGAGAGCTTGCAGAGCACTGGGGAAAGGCAGGCAGAGAATTCCCTGCTAGCACCTTCTCTGTGCCTGGGAAGCACAAGTGTTCACATTGCTTCGCAGAATCGCTTTTGTGCAGAAAACAGTAACACTTGTTCAGAACGAAAGAAAGCACAGAGCAACAGATTTTATGTTGTCCTGGAGAGCTTGCAGAGCACTGGGGAAAGGCAGGCAGAGAATTCCCTGCTAGCACCTTCTCTGTGCCTGTTCACATTGCTTCGCAGAATCGCTTTTGTGCAGAAAACAGTAACACTTGTTCAGAACGAAAGAAAGCACAGAGCCCCAGATTTTATGTTGTCCTGGAGAGCTTGCAGAGCACTGGGGAAAGGCAGGCAGAGAATTCCCTGCTAGCACCTTCTCTGTGCCTGGGAAGCACAAGTGTTCACATTGCTTCGCAGAATCGCTTTTGTGCAGAAAACAGTAACACTTGTTCAGAACGAAAGAAAGCACAGAGCCCCAGATTTTATGTTGTCCTGGAGAGCTTGCAGAGCACTGGGGAAAGGCAGGCAGAGAATTCCCTGCTAGCACCTTCTCTGTGCCTGGGAAGCACAAGTGTTCACATTGCTTCGCAGAATCGCTTTTGTGCAGAAAACAGTAACACTTGTTCAGAACGAAAGAAAGCACAGAGCCCCAGATTTGCTGTTGTCCTGGAGAGCTTGCAGAGCACTGGGGAAAGGCAGGCAGAGAATTCCCTGCTAGCACCTTCTCTGTGCCTGGGAAGCACAAGTGTTCACATTGCTTCGCAGAATCGCTTTTGTGCAGAAAACAGTAACACTTGTTCAGAACGAAAGAAAGCACAGAGCCCCAGATTTGCTGTTGTCCTGGAGAGCTTGCAGAGCACTGGGGAAAGGCAGGCAGAGAATTCCCTGCTAGCACCTTCTCTGTGCCTGGGAAGCAGAAGTGTTCACATTGCTTCGCAGAATCGCTTTTGTGCAGAAAACAGTAACACTTGTTCAGAACGAAAGAAAGCACAGAGCCCCAGATTTGCTGTTGTCCTGGAGAGCTTGCAGAGCACTGGGGAAAGGCAGGCAGAGAATTCCCTGCTAGCACCTTCTCTGTGCCTGGGAAGCAGAAGTGTTCACATTGCTTGGCAGAATCGCTTTTGTGCAGAAAACAGTAACACTTGTTCAGAACGAAAGAAAGCACAGAGCCCCAGATTTTATGTTGTCCTGGAGAGCTTGCAGAGCACTGGGGAAAGGCAGGCAGAGAATTCCCTGCTAGCACCTTCTCTGTGCCTGGGAAGCAGAAGTGTTCACATAGCTTCGCAGAATCGCTTTTGTGCAGAAAACAGTAACACTTGGTCAGGAAGAAAGAAAGCACAGAGCCCCAGATTTTATGTTGTCCTGGAGAGCTTGCAGAGCACTGGGGAAAGGCAGGCAGAGAATTCCCTGCTAGCACCTTCTCTGTGCCTGGGAAGCACAAGTGTTCACATTGCTTCGCAGAATCGCTTTTGTGCAGAAAACAGTAACACTTGTTCAGAACGAAAGAAAGCACAGAGCCCCAGATTTTATGTTGTCCTGGAGAGCTTGCAGAGCACTGGGGAAAGGCAGGCAGAGAATTCCCTGCTAGCACCTTCTCTGTGCCTGTTCACATTGCTTCGCAGAATCGCTTTTGTGCAGAAAACAGTAACACTTGTTCAGAACGAAAGAAAGCACAGAGCCCCAGATTTTATGTTGTCCTGGAGAGCTTGCAGAGCACTGGGGAAAGGCAGGCAGAGAATTCCCTGCTAGCACCTTCTCTGTGCCTGGGAAGCACAAGTGTTCACATTGCTTCGCAGAATCGCTTTTGTGCAGAAAACAGTAACACTTGGTCAGGAAGAAAGAAAGCACAGAGCCCCAGATTTTATGTTGTCCTGGAGAGCTTGCAGAGCACTGGGGAAAGGCAGGCAGAGAATTCCCTGCTAGCACCTTCTCTGTGCCTGGGAAGCACAAGTGTTCACATTGCTTCGCAGAATCGCTTTTGTGCAGAAAACAGTAACACTTGTTCAGAACGAAAGAAAGCACAGAGCCCCAGATTTTATGTTGTCCTGGAGAGCTTGCAGAGCACTGGGGAAAGGCAGGCAGAGAATTCCCTGCTAGCACCTTCTCTGTGCCTGGGAAGCAGAAGTGTTCACATTGCTTGGCAGAATCGCTTTTGTGCAGAAAACAGTAACACTTGTTCAGAACGAAAGAAAGCACAGAGCCCCAGATTTGCTGTTGTCCTGGAGAGCTTGCAGAGCACTGGGGAAAGGCAGGCAGAGAATTCCCTGCTAGCACCTTCTCTGTGCCTGTTCACATTGCTTCGCAGAATCGCTTTTGTGCAGAAAACAGTAACACTTGTTCAGAACGAAAGAAAGCACAGAGCCCCAGATTTTATGTTGTCCTGGAGAGCTTGCAGAGCACTGGGGAAAGGCAGGCAGAGAATTCCCTGCTAGCACCTTCTCTGTGCCTGGGAAGCACAAGTGTTCACATTGCTTCGCAGAATCGCTTTTGTGCAGAAAACACTAACACTTGTTCAGAACGAAAGAAAGCACAGAGCCCCAGATTTGCTGTTGTCCTGGAGAGCTTGCAGAGCACTGGGGAAAGGCAGGCAGAGAATTCCCTGCTAGCACCTTCTCTGTGCCTGGGAAGCAGAAGTGTTCACATTGCTTCGCAGAATCGCTTTTGTGCAGAAAACAGTAACACTTGTTCAGAACGAAAGAAAGCACAGAGCCCCAGAATTTATGTTGTCCTGGAGAGCTTGCAGAGCACTGGGGAAAGGCAGGCAGAGAATTCCCTGCTAGCACCTTCTCAGTGCCTGGGAAGCACAAGTGTTCACATTGCTTCGCAGAATCGCTTTTGTGCAGAAAACAGTAACACTTGTTCAGAACGAAAGAAAGCACAGAGCCCCAGATTTTATGTTGTCCTGGAGAGCTTGCAGAGCACTGGGGAAAGGCAGGCAGAGAATTCCCTGCTAGCACCTTCTCTGTGCCTGGGAAGCAGAAGTGTTCACATTGCTTCGCAGAATCGCTTTTGTGCAGAAAACAGTAACACTTGTTCAGAACGAAAGAAAGCACAGAGCCCCAGATTTTATGTTGTCCTGGAGAGCTTGCAGAGCACTGGGGAAAGGCAGGCAGAGAATTCCCTGCTAGCACCTTCTCTGTGCCTGGGAAGCAGAAGTGTTCACATTGCTTCGCAGAATCGCTTTTGTGCAGAAAACAGTAACACTTGTTCAGAACGAAAGAAAGCACAGAGCCCCAGATTTGCTGTTGTCCTGGAGAGCTTGCAGAGCACTGGGGAAAGGCAGGCAGAGAATTCCCTGCTAGCACCTTCTCTGTGCCTGTTCACATTGCTTGGCAGAATCGCTTTTGTGCAGAAAACAGTAACACTTGTTCAGAACGAAAGAAAGCACAGAGCCCCAGATTTTATGTTGTCCTGGAGAGCTTGCAGAGCACTGGGGAAAGGCAGGCAGAGAATTCCCTGCTAGCACCTTCTCTGTGCCTGGGAAGCAGAAGTGTTCACATAGCTTCGCAGAATCGCTTTTGTGCAGAAAACACTAACACTTGGTCAGGAAGAAAGAAAGCACAGAGCCCCAGATTTTATGTTGTCCTGGAGAGCTTGCAGAGCACTGGGGAAAGGCAGGCAGAGAATTCCCTGCTAGCACCTTCTCTGTGCCTGGGAAGCACAAGTGTTCACATTGCTTCGCAGAATCGCTTTTGTGCAGAAAACAGTAACACTTGTTCAGAACGAAAGAAAGCACAGAGCCCCAGATTTGCTGTTGTCCTGGAGAGCTTGCAGAGCACTGGGGAAAGGCAGGCAGAGAATTCCCTGCTAGCACCTTCTCTGTGCCTGGGAAGCAGAAGTGTTCACATTGCTTGGCAGAATCGCTTTTGTGCAGAAAACAGTAACACTTGTTCAGAACGAAAGAAAGCACAGAGCCCCAGATTTTATGTTGTCCTGGAGAGCTTGCAGAGCACTGGGGAAAGGCAGGCAGAGAATTCCCTGCTAGCACCTTCTCTGTGCCTGGGAAGCACAAGTGTTCACATTGCTTCGCAGAATCGCTTTTGTGCAGAAAACAGTAACACTTGGTCAGGAAGAAAGAAAGCACAGAGCCCCAGATTTTATGTTGTCCTGGAGAGCTTGCAGAGCACTGGGGAAAGGCAGGCAGAGAATTCCCTGCTAGCACCTTCTCTGTGCCTGGGAAGCACAAGTGTTCACATTGCTTCGCAGAATCGCTTTTGTGCAGAAAACAGTAACACTTGGTCAGGAAGAAAGAAAGCACAGAGCCCCAGATTTTATGTTGTCCTGGAGAGCTTGCAGAGCACTGGGGAAAGGCAGGCAGAGAATTCCCTGCTAGCACCTTCTCTGTGCCTGGGAAGCACAAGTGTTCACATTGCTTCGCAGAATCGCTTTTGTGCAGAAAACAGTAACACTTGGTCAGGAAGAAAGAAAGCACAGAGCCCCAGATTTTATGTTGTCCTGGAGAGCTTGCAGAGCACTGGGGAAAGGCAGGCAGAGAATTCCCTGCTAGCACCTTCTCTGTGCCTGGGAAGCACAAGTGTTCACATTGCTTCGCAGAATCGCTTTTGTGCAGAAAACAGTAACACTTGTTCAGAACGAAAGAAAGCACAGAGCCCCAGATTTGCTGTTGTCCTGGAGAGCTTGCAGAGCACTGGGGAAAGGCAGGCAGAGAATTCCCTGCTAGCACCTTCTCTGTGCCTGGGAAGCAGAAGTGTTCACATTGCTTGGCAGAATCGCTTTTGTGCAGAAAACAGTAACACTTGTTCAGAACGAAAGAAAGCACAGAGCCCCAGATTTTATGTTGTCCTGGAGAGCTTGCAGAGCACTGGGGAAAGGCAGGCAGAGAATTCCCTGCTAGCACCTTCTCTGTGCCTGTTCACATAGCTTCGCAGAATCGCTTTTGTGCAGATAACAGTAACACTTGGTCAGGAAGAAAGAAAGCACAGAGCCCCAGATTTTATGTTGTCCTGGAGAGCTTGCAGAGCACTGGGGAAAGGCAGGCAGAGAATTCCCTGCTAGCACCTTCTCTGTGCCTGGGAAGCAGAAGTGTTCACATTGCTTGGCAGAATCGCTTTTGTGCAGAAAACAGTAACACTTGTTCAGAACGAAAGAAAGCACAGAGCCCCAGATTTTATGTTGTCCTGGAGAGCTTGCAGAGCACTGGGGAAAGGCAGGCAGAGAATTCCCTGCTAGCACCTTCTCTGTGCCTGTTCACATTGCTTCGCAGAATCGCTTTTGTGCAGAAAACAGTAACACTTGTTCAGAACGAAAGAAAGCACAGAGCCCCAGATTTTATGTTGTCCTGGAGAGCTTGCAGAGCACTGGGGAAAGGCAGGCAGAGAATTCCCTGCTAGCACCTTCTCTGTGCCTGGGAAGCAGAAGTGTTCACATTGCTTGGCAGAATCGCTTTTGTGCAGAAAACAGTAACACTTGTTCAGAACGAAAGAAAGCACAGAGCCCCAGATTTTATGTTGTCCTGGAGAGCTTGCAGAGCACTGGGGAAAGGCAGGCAGAGAATTCCCTGCTAGCACCTTCTCTGTGCCTGGGAAGCACAAGTGTTCACATTGCTTCGCAGAATCGCTTTTGTGCAGAAAACAGTAACACTTGTTCAGAACGAAAGAAAGCACAGAGCCCCAGATTTGCTGTTGTCCTGGAGAGCTTGCAGAGCACTGGGGAAAGGCAGGCAGAGAATTCCCTGCTAGCACCTTCTCTGTGCCTGGGAAGCAGAAGTGTTCACATTGCTTGGCAGAATCGCTTTTGTGCAGAAAACAGTAACACTTGTTCAGAACGAAAGAAAGCACAGAGCCCCAGATTTTATGTTGTCCTGGAGAGCTTGCAGAGCACTGGGGAAAGGCAGGCAGAGAATTCCCTGCTAGCACCTTCTCTGTGCCTGTTCACATAGCTTCGCAGAATCGCTTTTGTGCAGATAACAGTAACACTTGGTCAGGAAGAAAGAAAGCACAGAGCCCCAGATTTTATGTTGTCCTGGAGAGCTTGCAGAGCACTGGGGAAAGGCAGGCAGAGAATTCCCTGCTAGCACCTTCTCTGTGCCTGGGAAGCAGAAGTGTTCACATTACTTCGCAGAATCGCTTTTGTGCAGAAAACAGTAACACTTGGTCAGGAAGAAAGAAAGCACAGAGCCCCAGATTTGCTGTTGTCCTGGAGAGCTTGCAGAGCACTGGGGAAAGGCAGGCAGAGAATTCCCTGCTAGCACCTTCTCTGTGCCTGGGAAGCACAAGTGTTCACATTGCTTCGCAGAATCGCTTTTGTGCAGAAAACAGTAACACTTGTTCAGAACGAAAGAAAGCACAGAGCCCCAGATTTTATGTTGTCCTGGAGAGCTTGCAGAGCACTGGGGAAAGGCAGGCAGAGAATTCCCTGCTAGCACCTTCTCTGTGCCTGGGAAGCACAAGTGTTCACATTGCTTCGCAGAATCGCTTTTGTGCAGAAAACAGTAACACTTGGTCAGGAAGAAAGAAAGCACAGAGCCCCAGATTTTATGTTGTCCTGGAGAGCTTGCAGAGCACTGGGGAAAGGCAGGCAGAGAATTCCCTGCTAGCACCTTCTCTGTGCCTGGGAAGCACAAGTGTTCACATTGCTTCGCAGAATCGCTTTTGTGCAGAAAACAGTAACACTTGGTCAGGAAGAAAGAAAGCACAGAGCCCCAGATTTTATGTTGTCCTGGAGAGCTTGCAGAGCACTGGGGAAAGGCAGGCAGAGAATTCCCTGCTAGCACCTTCTCTGTGCCTGTTCACATTGCTTGGCAGAATCGCTTTTGTGCAGAAAACAGTAACACTTGTTCAGAACGAAAGAAAGCACAGAGCCCCAGATTTTATGTTGTCCTGGAGAGCTTGCAGAGCACTGGGGAAAGGCAGGCAGAGAATTCCCTGCTAGCACCTTCTCTGTGCCTGGGAAGCAGAAGTGTTCACATAGCTTCGCAGAATCGCTTTTGTGCAGAAAACACTAACACTGGGTCAGGAAGAAAGAAAGCACAGAGCCCCAGATTTTATGTTGTCCTGGAGAGCTTGCAGAGCACTGGGGAAAGGCAGGCAGAGAATTCCCTGCTAGCACCTTCTCTGTGCCTGGGAAGCACAAGTGTTCACATTGCTTGGCAGAATCGCTTTTGTGCAGAAAACAGTAACACTTGTTCAGAACGAAAGAAAGCACAGAGCCCCAGATTTGCTGTTGTCCTGGAGAGCTTGCAGAGCACTGGGGAAAGGCAGGCAGAGAATTCCCTGCTAGCACCTTCTCTGTGCCTGGGAAGCAGAAGTGTTCACATTGCTTGGCAGAATCGCTTTTGTGCAGAAAACAGTAACACTTGTTCAGAACGAAAGAAAGCACAGAGCCCCAGATTTTATGTTGTCCTGGAGAGCTTGCAGAGCACTGGGGAAAGGCAGGCAGAGAATTCCCTGCTAGCACCTTCTCTGTGCCTGGGAAGCACAAGTGTTCACATTGCTTCGCAGAATCGCTTTTGTGCAGAAAACAGTAACACTTGTTCAGAACGAAAGAAAGCACAGAGCCCCAGATTTTATGTTGTCCTGGAGAGCTTGCAGAGCACTGGGGAAAGGCAGGCAGAGAATTCCCTGCTAGCACCTTCTCTGTGCCTGGGAAGCACAAGTGTTCACATTGCTTCGCAGAATCGCTTTTGTGCAGAAAACAGTAACACTTGGTCAGGAAGAAAGAAAGCACAGAGCCCCAGATTTTATGTTGTCCTGGAGAGCTTGCAGAGCACTGGGGAAAGGCAGGCAGAGAATTCCCTGCTAGCACCTTCTCTGTGCCTGGGAAGCACAAGTGTTCACATTGCTTCGCAGAATCGCTTTTGTGCAGAAAACAGTAACACTTGGTCAGGAAGAAAGAAAGCACAGAGCCCCAGATTTTATGTTGTCCTGGAGAGCTTGCAGAGCACTGGGGAAAGGCAGGCAGAGAATTCCCTGCTAGCACCTTCTCTGTGCGTGGGAAGCACAAGTGTTCACATTGCTTCGCAGAATCGCTTTTGTGCAGAAAACAGTAACACTTGGTCAGGAAGAAAGAAAGCACAGAGCCCCAGATTTTATGTTGTCCTGGAGAGCTTGCAGAGCACTGGGGAAAGGCAGGCAGAGAATTCCCTGCTAGCACCTTCTCTGTGCCTGGGAAGCACAAGTGTTCACATTGCTTCGCAGAATCGCTTTTGTGCAGAAAACAGTAACACTTGTTCAGAACGAAAGAAAGCACAGAGCCCCAGATTTTATGTTGTCCTGGAGAGCTTGCAGAGCACTGGGGAAAGGCAGGCAGAGAATTCCCTGCTAGCACCTTCTCTGTGCCTGGGAAGCACAAGTGTTCACATTGCTTCGCAGAATCGCTTTTGTGCAGAAAACAGTAACACTTGTTCAGAACGAAAGAAAGCACAGAGCCCCAGATTTGCTGTTGTCCTGGAGAGCTTGCAGAGCACTGGGGAAAGGCAGGCAGAGAATTCCCTGCTAGCACCTTCTCTGTGCCTGGGAAGCAGAAGTGTTCACATTGCTTCGCAGAATCGCTTTTGTGCAGAAAACAGTAACACTTGTTCAGAACGAAAGAAAGCACAGAGCCCCAGATTTGCTGTTGTCCTGGAGAGCTTGCAGAGCACTGGGGAAAGGCAGGCAGAGAATTCCCTGCTAGCACCTTCTCTGTGCCTGGGAAGCACAAGTGTTCACATTGCTTGGCAGAATCGCTTTTGTGCAGAAAACAGTAACACTTGTTCAGAACGAAAGAAAGCACAGAGCCCCAGATTTGCTGTTGTCCTGGAGAGCTTGCAGAGCACTGGGGAAAGGCAGGCAGAGAATTCCCTGCTAGCACCTTCTCTGTGCCTGGGAAGCACAAGTGTTCACATTGCTTGGCAGAATCGCTTTTGTGCAGAAAACAGTAACACTTGTTCAGAACGAAAGAAAGCACAGAGCCCCAGATTTTATGTTGTCCTGGAGAGCTTGCAGAGCACTGGGGAAAGGCAGGCAGAGAATTCCCTGCTAGCACCTTCTCTGTGCCTGTTCACATAGCTTCGCAGAATCGCTTTTGTGCAGAAAACAGTAACACTTGGTCAGGAAGAAAGAAAGCACAGAGCCCCAGATTTTATGTTGTCCTGGAGAGCTTGCAGAGCACTGGGGAAAGGCAGGCAGAGAATTCCCTGCTAGCACCTTCTCTGTGCCTGGGAAGCACAAGTGTTCACATTGCTTCGCAGAATCGCTTTTGTGCAGAAAACAGTAACACTTGTTCAGAACGAAAGAAAGCACAGAGCCCCAGATTTTATGTTGTCCTGGAGAGCTTGCAGAGCACTGGGGAAAGGCAGGCAGAGAATTCCCTGCTAGCACCTTCTCTGTGCCTGGGAAGCACAAGTGTTCACATTGCTTCGCAGAATCGCTTTTGTGCAGAAAACAGTAACACTTGGTCAGGAAGAAAGAAAGCACAGAGCCCCAGATTTTATGTTGTCCTGGAGAGCTTGCAGAGCACTGGGGAAAGGCAGGCAGAGAATTCCCTGCTAGCACCTTCTCTGTGCCTGGGAAGCACAAGTGTTCACATTGCTTCGCAGAATCGCTTTTGTGCAGAAAACAGTAACACTTGGTCAGGAAGAAAGAAAGCACAGAGCCCCAGATTTTATGTTGTCCTGGAGAGCTTGCAGAGCACTGGGGAAAGGCAGGCAGAGAATTCCCTGCTAGCACCTTCTCTGTGCCTGGGAAGCACAAGTGTTCACATTGCTTCGCAGAATCGCTTTTGTGCAGAAAACAGTAACACTTGTTCAGAACGAAAGAAAGCACAGAGCAACAGATTTTATGTTGTCCTGGAGAGCTTGCAGAGCACTGGGGAAAGGCAGGCAGAGAATTCCCTGCTAGCACCTTCTCTGTGCCTGTTCACATTGCTTCGCAGAATCGCTTTTGTGCAGAAAACAGTAACACTTGTTCAGAACGAAAGAAAGCACAGAGCCCCAGATTTTATGTTGTCCTGGAGAGCTTGCAGAGCACTGGGGAAAGGCAGGCAGAGAATTCCCTGCTAGCACCTTCTCTGTGCCTGGGAAGCACAAGTGTTCACATTGCTTCGCAGAATCGCTTTTGTGCAGAAAACAGTAACACTTGTTCAGAACGAAAGAAAGCACAGAGCCCCAGATTTTATGTTGTCCTGGAGAGCTTGCAGAGCACTGGGGAAAGGCAGGCAGAGAATTCCCTGCTAGCACCTTCTCTGTGCCTGGGAAGCACAAGTGTTCACATTGCTTCGCAGAATCGCTTTTGTGCAGAAAACAGTAACACTTGTTCAGAACGAAAGAAAGCACAGAGCCCCAGATTTGCTGTTGTCCTGGAGAGCTTGCAGAGCACTGGGGAAAGGCAGGCAGAGAATTCCCTGCTAGCACCTTCTCTGTGCCTGGGAAGCACAAGTGTTCACATTGCTTCGCAGAATCGCTTTTGTGCAGAAAACAGTAACACTTGTTCAGAACGAAAGAAAGCACAGAGCCCCAGATTTGCTGTTGTCCTGGAGAGCTTGCAGAGCACTGGGGAAAGGCAGGCAGAGAATTCCCTGCTAGCACCTTCTCTGTGCCTGGGAAGCAGAAGTGTTCACATTGCTTCGCAGAATCGCTTTTGTGCAGAAAACAGTAACACTTGTTCAGAACGAAAGAAAGCACAGAGCCCCAGATTTGCTGTTGTCCTGGAGAGCTTGCAGAGCACTGGGGAAAGGCAGGCAGAGAATTCCCTGCTAGCACCTTCTCTGTGCCTGGGAAGCAGAAGTGTTCACATTGCTTGGCAGAATCGCTTTTGTGCAGAAAACAGTAACACTTGTTCAGAACGAAAGAAAGCACAGAGCCCCAGATTTTATGTTGTCCTGGAGAGCTTGCAGAGCACTGGGGAAAGGCAGGCAGAGAATTCCCTGCTAGCACCTTCTCTGTGCCTGGGAAGCACAAGTGTTCACATTGCTTCGCAGAATTGCTTTTGTGCAGAAAACAGTAACACTTGTTCAGAACGAAAGAAAGCACAGAGCCCCAGATTTTATGTTGTCCTGGAGAGCTTGCAGAGCACTGGGGAAAGGCAGGCAGAGAATTCCCTGCTAGCACCTTCTCTGTGCCTGGGAAGCAGAAGTGTTCACATTGCTTGGCAGAATCGCTTTTGTGCAGAAAACAGTAACACTTGTTCAGAACGAAAGAAAGCACAGAGCCCCAGATTTTATGTTGTCCTGGAGAGCTTGCAGAGCACTGGGGAAAGGCAGGCAGAGAATTCCCTGCTAGCACCTTCTCTGTGCCTGGGAAGCAGAAGTGTTCACATAGCTTCGCAGAATCGCTTTTGTGCAGAAAACAGTAACACTTGGTCAGGAAGAAAGAAAGCACAGAGCCCCAGATTTTATGTTGTCCTGGAGAGCTTGCAGAGCACTGGGGAAAGGCAGGCAGAGAATTCCCTGCTAGCACCTTCTCTGTGCCTGGGAAGCACAAGTGTTCACATTGCTTGGCAGAATCGCTTTTGTGCAGAAAACAGTAACACTTGTTCAGAACGAAAGAAAGCACAGAGCCCCAGATTTGCTGTTGTCCTGGAGAGCTTGCAGAGCACTGGGGAAAGGCAGGCAGAGAATTCCCTGCTAGCACCTTCTCTGTGCCTGGGAAGCACAAGTGTTCACATTGCTTGGCAGAATCGCTTTTGTGCAGAAAACAGTAACACTTGTTCAGAACGAAAGAAAGCACAGAGCCCCAGATTTTATGTTGTCCTGGAGAGCTTGCAGAGCACTGGGGAAAGGCAGGCAGAGAATTCCCTGCTAGCACCTTCTCTGTGCCTGTTCACATAGCTTCGCAGAATCGCTTTTGTGCAGAAAACAGTAACACTTGGTCAGGAAGAAAGAAAGCACAGAGCCCCAGATTTTATGTTGTCCTGGAGAGCTTGCAGAGCACTGGGGAAAGGCAGGCAGAGAATTCCCTGCTAGCACCTTCTCTGTGCCTGGGAAGCACAAGTGTTCACATTGCTTCGCAGAATCGCTTTTGTGCAGAAAACAGTAACACTTGTTCAGAACGAAAGAAAGCACAGAGCCCCAGATTTTATGTTGTCCTGGAGAGCTTGCAGAGCACTGGGGAAAGGCAGGCAGAGAATTCCCTGCTAGCACCTTCTCTGTGCCTGGGAAGCACAAGTGTTCACATTGCTTCGCAGAATCGCTTTTGTGCAGAAAACAGTAACACTTGGTCAGGAAGAAAGAAAGCACAGAGCCCCAGATTTTATGTTGTCCTGGAGAGCTTGCAGAGCACTGGGGAAAGGCAGGCAGAGAATTCCCTGCTAGCACCTTCTCTGTGCCTGGGAAGCACAAGTGTTCACATTGCTTCGCAGAATCGCTTTTGTGCAGAAAACAGTAACACTTGGTCAGGAAGAAAGAAAGCACAGAGCCCCAGATTTTATGTTGTCCTGGAGAGCTTGCAGAGCACTGGGGAAAGGCAGGCAGAGAATTCCCTGCTAGCACCTTCTCTGTGCCTGGGAAGCACAAGTGTTCACATTGCTTCGCAGAATCGCTTTTGTGCAGAAAACAGTAACACTTGTTCAGAACGAAAGAAAGCACAGAGCAACAGATTTTATGTTGTCCTGGAGAGCTTGCAGAGCACTGGGGAAAGGCAGGCAGAGAATTCCCTGCTAGCACCTTCTCTGTGCCTGTTCACATTGCTTCGCAGAATCGCTTTTGTGCAGAAAACAGTAACACTTGTTCAGAACGAAAGAAAGCACAGAGCCCCAGATTTTATGTTGTCCTGGAGAGCTTGCAGAGCACTGGGGAAAGGCAGGCAGAGAATTCCCTGCTAGCACCTTCTCTGTGCCTGGGAAGCACAAGTGTTCACATTGCTTCGCAGAATCGCTTTTGTGCAGAAAACAGTAACACTTGTTCAGAACGAAAGAAAGCACAGAGCCCCAGATTTTATGTTGTCCTGGAGAGCTTGCAGAGCACTGGGGAAAGGCAGGCAGAGAATTCCCTGCTAGCACCTTCTCTGTGCCTGGGAAGCACAAGTGTTCACATTGCTTCGCAGAATCGCTTTTGTGCAGAAAACAGTAACACTTGTTCAGAACGAAAGAAAGCACAGAGCCCCAGATTTGCTGTTGTCCTGGAGAGCTTGCAGAGCACTGGGGAAAGGCAGGCAGAGAATTCCCTGCTAGCACCTTCTCTGTGCCTGGGAAGCACAAGTGTTCACATTGCTTCGCAGAATCGCTTTTGTGCAGAAAACAGTAACACTTGTTCAGAACGAAAGAAAGCACAGAGCCCCAGATTTGCTGTTGTCCTGGAGAGCTTGCAGAGCACTGGGGAAAGGCAGGCAGAGAATTCCCTGCTAGCACCTTCTCTGTGCCTGGGAAGCAGAAGTGTTCACATTGCTTCGCAGAATCGCTTTTGTGCAGAAAACAGTAACACTTGTTCAGAACGAAAGAAAGCACAGAGCCCCAGATTTGCTGTTGTCCTGGAGAGCTTGCAGAGCACTGGGGAAAGGCAGGCAGAGAATTCCCTGCTAGCACCTTCTCTGTGCCTGGGAAGCAGAAGTGTTCACATTGCTTGGCAGAATCGCTTTTGTGCAGAAAACAGTAACACTTGTTCAGAACGAAAGAAAGCACAGAGCCCCAGATTTTATGTTGTCCTGGAGAGCTTGCAGAGCACTGGGGAAAGGCAGGCAGAGAATTCCCTGCTAGCACCTTCTCTGTGCCTGGGAAGCACAAGTGTTCACATTGCTTCGCAGAATTGCTTTTGTGCAGAAAACAGTAACACTTGTTCAGAACGAAAGAAAGCACAGAGCCCCAGATTTTATGTTGTCCTGGAGAGCTTGCAGAGCACTGGGGAAAGGCAGGCAGAGAATTCCCTGCTAGCACCTTCTCTGTGCCTGGGAAGCAGAAGTGTTCACATTGCTTGGCAGAATCGCTTTTGTGCAGAAAACAGTAACACTTGTTCAGAACGAAAGAAAGCACAGAGCCCCAGATTTTATGTTGTCCTGGAGAGCTTGCAGAGCACTGGGGAAAGGCAGGCAGAGAATTCCCTGCTAGCACCTTCTCTGTGCCTGGGAAGCACAAGTGTTCACATTGCTTCGCAGAATTGCTTTTGTGCAGAAAACAGTAACACTTGGTCAGGAAGAAAGAAAGCACAGAGCCCCAGATTTTATGTTGTCCTGGAGAGCTTGCAGAGCACTGGGGAAAGGCAGGCAGAGAATTCCCTGCTAGCACCTTCTCTGTGCCTGGGAAGCAGAAGTGTTCACATTGCTTCGCAGAATCGCTTTTGTGCAGAAAACAGTAACACTTGTTCAGAACGAAAGAAAGCACAGAGCCCCAGATTTTATGTTGTCCTGGAGAGCTTGCAGAGCACTGGGGAAAGGCAGGCAGAGAATTCCCTGCTAGCACCTTCTCTGTGCCTGCGAAGCAGAAGTGTTCACATTGCTTCGCAGAATCGCTTTTGTGCAGAAAACAGTAACACTTGTTCAGAACGAAAGAAAGCACAGAGCCCCAGATTTGCTGTTGTCCTGGAGAGCTTGCAGAGCACTGGGGAAAGGCAGGCAGAGAATTCCCTGCTAGCACCTTCTCTGTGCCTGTTCACATTGCTTCGCAGAATCGCTTTTGTGCAGAAAACAGTAACACTTGTTCAGAACGAAAGAAAGCACAGAGCCCCAGATTTTATGTTGTCCTGGAGAGCTTGCAGAGCACTGGGGAAAGGCAGGCAGAGAATTCCCTGCTAGCACCTTCTCTGTGCCTGGGAAGCACAAGTGTTCACATTGCTTCGCAGAATCGCTTTTGTGCAGAAAACACTAACACTTGTTCAGAACGAAAGAAAGCACAGAGCCCCAGATTTGCTGTTGTCCTGGAGAGCTTGCAGAGCACTGGGGAAAGGCAGGCAGAGAATTCCCTGCTAGCACCTTCTCTGTGCCTGGGAAGCAGAAGTGTTCACATTGCTTCGCAGAATCGCTTTTGTGCAGAAAACAGTAACACTTGTTCAGAACGAAAGAAAGCACAGAGCCCCAGAATTTATGTTGTCCTGGAGAGCTTGCAGAGCACTGGGGAAAGGCAGGCAGAGAATTCCCTGCTAGCACCTTCTCAGTGCCTGGGAAGCACAAGTGTTCACATTGCTTCGCAGAATCGCTTTTGTGCAGAAAACAGTAACACTTGTTCAGAACGAAAGAAAGCACAGAGCCCCAGATTTTATGTTGTCCTGGAGAGCTTGCAGAGCACTGGGGAAAGGCAGGCAGAGAATTCCCTGCTAGCACCTTCTCTGTGCCTGGGAAGCAGAAGTGTTCACATTGCTTCGCAGAATCGCTTTTGTGCAGAAAACAGTAACACTTGTTCAGAACGAAAGAAAGCACAGAGCCCCAGATTTTATGTTGTCCTGGAGAGCTTGCAGAGCACTGGGGAAAGGCAGGCAGAGAATTCCCTGCTAGCACCTTCTCTGTGCCTGGGAAGCAGAAGTGTTCACATTGCTTCGCAGAATCGCTTTTGTGCAGAAAACAGTAACACTTGTTCAGAACGAAAGAAAGCACAGAGCCCCAGATTTGCTGTTGTCCTGGAGAGCTTGCAGAGCACTGGGGAAAGGCAGGCAGAGAATTCCCTGCTAGCACCTTCTCTGTGCCTGTTCACATTGCTTCGCAGAATCGCTTTTGTGCAGAAAACAGTAACACTTGTTCAGAACGAAAGAAAGCACAGAGCCCCAGATTTTATGTTGTCCTGGAGAGCTTGCAGAGCACTGGGGAAAGGCAGGCAGAGAATTCCCTGCTAGCACCTTCTCTGTGCCTGGGAAGCAGAAGTGTTCACATAGCTTCGCAGAATCGCTTTTGTGCAGAAAACACTAACACTTGGTCAGGAAGAAAGAAAGCACAGAGCCCCAGATTTTATGTTGTCCTGGAGAGCTTGCAGAGCACTGGGGAAAGGCAGGCAGAGAATTCCCTGCTAGCACCTTCTCTGTGCCTGGGAAGCACAAGTGTTCACATTGCTTCGCAGAATCGCTTTTGTGCAGAAAACAGTAACACTTGTTCAGAACGAAAGAAAGCACAGAGCCCCAGATTTGCTGTTGTCCTGGAGAGCTTGCAGAGCACTGGGGAAAGGCAGGCAGAGAATTCCCTGCTAGCACCTTCTCTGTGCCTGGGAAGCAGAAGTGTTCACATTGCTTGGCAGAATCGCTTTTGTGCAGAAAACAGTAACACTTGTTCAGAACGAAAGAAAGCACAGAGCCCCAGATTTTATGTTGTCCTGGAGAGCTTGCAGAGCACTGGGGAAAGGCAGGCAGAGAATTCCCTGCTAGCACCTTCTCTGTGCCTGGGAAGCACAAGTGTTCACATTGCTTCGCAGAATCGCTTTTGTGCAGAAAACAGTAACACTTGGTCAGGAAGAAAGAAAGCACAGAGCCCCAGATTTTATGTTGTCCTGGAGAGCTTGCAGAGCACTGGGGAAAGGCAGGCAGAGAATTCCCTGCTAGCACCTTCTCTGTGCCTGGGAAGCACAAGTGTTCACATTGCTTCGCAGAATCGCTTTTGTGCAGAAAACAGTAACACTTGGTCAGGAAGAAAGAAAGCACAGAGCCCCAGATTTTATGTTGTCCTGGAGAGCTTGCAGAGCACTGGGGAAAGGCAGGCAGAGAATTCCCTGCTAGCACCTTCTCTGTGCCTGGGAAGCACAAGTGTTCACATTGCTTCGCAGAATCGCTTTTGTGCAGAAAACAGTAACACTTGGTCAGGAAGAAAGAAAGCACAGAGCCCCAGATTTTATGTTGTCCTGGAGAGCTTGCAGAGCACTGGGGAAAGGCAGGCAGAGAATTCCCTGCTAGCACCTTCTCTGTGCCTGGGAAGCACAAGTGTTCACATTGCTTCGCAGAATCGCTTTTGTGCAGAAAACAGTAACACTTGTTCAGAACGAAAGAAAGCACAGAGCCCCAGATTTTATGTTGTCCTGGAGAGCTTGCAGAGCACTGGGGAAAGGCAGGCAGAGAATTCCCTGCTAGCACCTTCTCTGTGCCTGGGAAGCACAAGTGTTCACATTGCTTCGCAGAATCGCTTTTGTGCAGAAAACAGTAACACTTGTTCAGAACGAAAGAAAGCACAGAGCCCCAGATTTGCTGTTGTCCTGGAGAGCTTGCAGAGCACTGGGGAAAGGCAGGCAGAGAATTCCCTGCTAGCACCTTCTCTGTGCCTGGGAAGCAGAAGTGTTCACATTGCTTGGCAGAATCGCTTTTGTGCAGAAAACAGTAACACTTGTTCAGAACGAAAGAAAGCACAGAGCCCCAGATTTTATGTTGTCCTGGAGAGCTTGCAGAGCACTGGGGAAAGGCAGGCAGAGAATTCCCTGCTAGCACCTTCTCTGTGCCTGTTCACATAGCTTCGCAGAATCGCTTTTGTGCAGATAACAGTAACACTTGGTCAGGAAGAAAGAAAGCACAGAGCCCCAGATTTTATGTTGTCCTGGAGAGCTTGCAGAGCACTGGGGAAAGGCAGGCAGAGAATTCCCTGCTAGCACCTTCTCTGTGCCTGGGAAGCAGAAGTGTTCACATTGCTTGGCAGAATCGCTTTTGTGCAGAAAACAGTAACACTTGTTCAGAACGAAAGAAAGCACAGAGCCCCAGATTTTATGTTGTCCTGGAGAGCTTGCAGAGCACTGGGGAAAGGCAGGCAGAGAATTCCCTGCTAGCACCTTCTCTGTGCCTGTTCACATTGCTTCGCAGAATCGCTTTTGTGCAGAAAACAGTAACACTTGTTCAGAACGAAAGAAAGCACAGAGCCCCAGATTTTATGTTGTCCTGGAGAGCTTGCAGAGCACTGGGGAAAGGCAGGCAGAGAATTCCCTGCTAGCACCTTCTCTGTGCCTGGGAAGCAGAAGTGTTCACATTGCTTGGCAGAATCGCTTTTGTGCAGAAAACACTAACACTTGGTCAGGAAGAAAGAAAGCACAGAGCCCCAGATTTTATGTTGTCCTGGAGAGCTTGCAGAGCACTGGGGAAAGGCAGGCAGAGAATTCCCTGCTAGCACCTTCTCTGTGCCTGGGAAGCACAAGTGTTCACATTGCTTGGCAGAATCGCTTTTGTGCAGAAAACAGTAACACTTGTTCAGAACGAAAGAAAGCACAGAGCCCCAGATTTTATGTTGTCCTGGAGAGCTTGCAGAGCACTGGGGAAAGGCAGGCAGAGAATTCCCTGCTAGCACCTTCTCTGTGCCTGGGAAGCAGAAGTGTTCACATTGCTTGGCAGAATCGCTTTTGTGCAGAAAACAGTAACACTTGTTCAGAACGAAAGAAAGCACAGAGCCCCAGATTTTATGTTGTCCTGGAGAGCTTGCAGAGCACTGGGGAAAGGCAGGCAGAGAATTCCCTGCTAGCACCTTCTCTGTGCCTGGGAAGCACAAGTGTTCACATTGCTTCGCAGAATCGCTTTTGTGCAGAAAACAGTAACACTTGTTCAGAACGAAAGAAAGCACAGAGCCCCAGATTTGCTGTTGTCCTGGAGAGCTTGCAGAGCACTGGGGAAAGGCAGGCAGAGAATTCCCTGCTAGCACCTTCTCTGTGCCTGGGAAGCAGAAGTGTTCACATTGCTTGGCAGAATCGCTTTTGTGCAGAAAACAGTAACACTTGTTCAGAACGAAAGAAAGCACAGAGCCCCAGATTTTATGTTGTCCTGGAGAGCTTGCAGAGCACTGGGGAAAGGCAGGCAGAGAATTCCCTGCTAGCACCTTCTCTGTGCCTGTTCACATAGCTTCGCAGAATCGCTTTTGTGCAGATAACAGTAACACTTGGTCAGGAAGAAAGAAAGCACAGAGCCCCAGATTTTATGTTGTCCTGGAGAGCTTGCAGAGCACTGGGGAAAGGCAGGCAGAGAATTCCCTGCTAGCACCTTCTCTGTGCCTGGGAAGCAGAAGTGTTCACATTACTTCGCAGAATCGCTTTTGTGCAGAAAACAGTAACACTTGGTCAGGAAGAAAGAAAGCACAGAGCCCCAGATTTTATGTTGTCCTGGAGAGCTTGCAGAGCACTGGGGAAAGGCAGGCAGAGAATTCCCTGCTAGCACCTTCTCTGTGCCTGGGAAGCACAAGTGTTCACATTGCTTCGCAGAATCGCTTTTGTGCAGAAAACAGTAACACTTGTTCAGAACGAAAGAAAGCACAGAGCCCCAGATTTTATGTTGTCCTGGAGAGCTTGCAGAGCACTGGGGAAAGGCAGGCAGAGAATTCCCTGCTAGCACCTTCTCTGTGCCTGGGAAGCACAAGTGTTCACATTGCTTCGCAGAATCGCTTTTGTGCAGAAAACAGTAACACTTGGTCAGGAAGAAAGAAAGCACAGAGCCCCAGATTTTATGTTGTCCTGGAGAGCTTGCAGAGCACTGGGGAAAGGCAGGCAGAGAATTCCCTGCTAGCACCTTCTCTGTGCCTGGGAAGCACAAGTGTTCACATTGCTTCGCAGAATCGCTTTTGTGCAGAAAACAGTAACACTTGGTCAGGAAGAAAGAAAGCACAGAGCCCCAGATTTTATGTTGTCCTGGAGAGCTTGCAGAGCACTGGGGAAAGGCAGGCAGAGAATTCCCTGCTAGCACCTTCTCTGTGCCTGGGAAGCACAAGTGTTCACATTGCTTCGCAGAATCGCTTTTGTGCAGAAAACAGTAACACTTGTTCAGAACGAAAGAAAGCACAGAGCAACAGATTTTATGTTGTCCTGGAGAGCTTGCAGAGCACTGGGGAAAGGCAGGCAGAGAATTCCCTGCTAGCACCTTCTCTGTGCCTGTTCACATTGCTTCGCAGAATCGCTTTTGTGCAGAAAACAGTAACACTTGTTCAGAACGAAAGAAAGCACAGAGCCCCAGATTTTATGTTGTCCTGGAGAGCTTGCAGAGCACTGGGGAAAGGCAGGCAGAGAATTCCCTGCTAGCACCTTCTCTGTGCCTGGGAAGCACAAGTGTTCACATTGCTTCGCAGAATCGCTTTTGTGCAGAAAACAGTAACACTTGTTCAGAACGAAAGAAAGCACAGAGCCCCAGATTTTATGTTGTCCTGGAGAGCTTGCAGAGCACTGGGGAAAGGCAGGCAGAGAATTCCCTGCTAGCACCTTCTCTGTGCCTGGGAAGCACAAGTGTTCACATTGCTTCGCAGAATCGCTTTTGTGCAGAAAACAGTAACACTTGTTCAGAACGAAAGAAAGCACAGAGCCCCAGATTTGCTGTTGTCCTGGAGAGCTTGCAGAGCACTGGGGAAAGGCAGGCAGAGAATTCCCTGCTAGCACCTTCTCTGTGCCTGGGAAACAGAAGTGTTCACATTGCTTCGCAGAATCGCTTTTGTGCAGAAAACAGTAACACTTGTTCAGAACGAAAGAAAGCACAGAGCCCCAGATTTGCTGTTGTCCTGGAGAGCTTGCAGAGCACTGGGGAAAGGCAGGCAGAGAATTCCCTGCTAGCACCTTCTCTGTGCCTGGGAAGCAGAAGTGTTCACATTGCTTCGCAGAATCGCTTTTGTGCAGAAAACAGTAACACTTGTTCAGAACGAAAGAAAGCACAGAGCCCCAGATTTGCTGTTGTCCTGGAGAGCTTGCAGAGCACTGGGGAAAGGCAGGCAGAGAATTCCCTGCTAGCACCTTCTCTGTGCCTGGGAAGCAGAAGTGTTCACATTGCTTGGCAGAATCGCTTTTGTGCAGAAAACAGTAACACTTGTTCAGAACGAAAGAAAGCACAGAGCCCCAGATTTTATGTTGTCCTGGAGAGCTTGCAGAGCACTGGGGAAAGGCAGGCAGAGAATTCCCTGCTAGCACCTTCTCTGTGCCTGGGAAGCACAAGTGTTCACATTGCTTCGCAGAATTGCTTTTGTGCAGAAAACAGTAACACTTGTTCAGAACGAAAGAAAGCACAGAGCCCCAGATTTTATGTTGTCCTGGAGAGCTTGCAGAGCACTGGGGAAAGGCAGGCAGAGAATTCCCTGCTAGCACCTTCTCTGTGCCTGGGAAGCAGAAGTGTTCACATTGCTTGGCAGAATCGCTTTTGTGCAGAAAACAGTAACACTTGTTCAGAACGAAAGAAAGCACAGAGCCCCAGATTTTATGTTGTCCTGGAGAGCTTGCAGAGCACTGGGGAAAGGCAGGCAGAGAATTCCCTGCTAGCACCTTCTCTGTGCCTGGGAAGCAGAAGTGTTCACATAGCTTCGCAGAATCGCTTTTGTGCAGAAAACAGTAACACTTGGTCAGGAAGAAAGAAAGCACAGAGCCCCAGATTTTATGTTGTCCTGGAGAGCTTGCAGAGCACTGGGGAAAGGCAGGCAGAGAATTCCCTGCTAGCACCTTCTCTGTGCCTGGGAAGCACAAGTGTTCACATTGCTTCGCAGAATCGCTTTTGTGCAGAAAACAGTAACACTTGTTCAGAACGAAAGAAAGCACAGAGCCCCAGATTTTATGTTGTCCTGGAGAGCTTGCAGAGCACTGGGGAAAGGCAGGCAGAGAATTCCCTGCTAGCACCTTCTCTGTGCCTGTTCACATTGCTTCGCAGAATCGCTTTTGTGCAGAAAACAGTAACACTTGTTCAGAACGAAAGAAAGCACAGAGCCCCAGATTTTATGTTGTCCTGGAGAGCTTGCAGAGCACTGGGGAAAGGCAGGCAGAGAATTCCCTGCTAGCACCTTCTCTGTGCCTGGGAAGCACAAGTGTTCACATTGCTTCGCAGAATTGCTTTTGTGCAGAAAACAGTAACACTTGGTCAGGAAGAAAGAAAGCACAGAGCCCCAGATTTTATGTTGTCCTGGAGAGCTTGCAGAGCACTGGGGAAAGGCAGGCAGAGAATTCCCTGCTAGCACCTTCTCTGTGCCTGGGAAGCACAAGTGTTCACATTGCTTCGCAGAATCGCTTTTGTGCAGAAAACAGTAACACTTGTTCAGAACGAAAGAAAGCACAGAGCCCCAGATTTTATGTTGTCCTGGAGAGCTTGCAGAGCACTGGGGAAAGGCAGGCAGAGAATTCCCTGCTAGCACCTTCTCTGTGCCTGGGAAGCAGAAGTGTTCACATTGCTTGGCAGAATCGCTTTTGTGCAGAAAACAGTAACACTTGTTCAGAACGAAAGAAAGCACAGAGCCCCAGATTTGCTGTTGTCCTGGAGAGCTTGCAGAGCACTGGGGAAAGGCAGGCAGAGAATTCCCTGCTAGCACCTTCTCTGTGCCTGTTCACATTGCTTCGCAGAATCGCTTTTGTGCAGAAAACAGTAACACTTGTTCAGAACGAAAGAAAGCACAGAGCCCCAGATTTTATGTTGTCCTGGAGAGCTTGCAGAGCACTGGGGAAAGGCAGGCAGAGAATTCCCTGCTAGCACCTTCTCTGTGCCTGGGAAGCAGAAGTGTTCACATTGCTTCGCAGAATCGCTTTTGTGCAGAAAACAGTAACACTTGTTCAGAACGAAAGAAAGCACAGAGCCCCAGATTTTATGTTGTCCTGGAGAGCTTGCAGAGCACTGGGGAAAGGCAGGCAGAGAATTCCCTGCTAGCACCTTCTCTGTGCCTGTTCACATTGCTTCGCAGAATCGCTTTTGTGCAGAAAACAGTAACACTTGTTCAGAACGAAAGAAAGCACAGAGCCCCAGATTTTATGTTGTCCTGGAGAGCTTGCAGAGCACTGGGGAAAGGCAGGCAGAGAATTCCCTGCTAGCACCTTCTCTGTGCCTGGGAAGCAGAAGTGTTCACATAGCTTCGCAGAATCGCTTTTGTGCAGAAAACACTAACACTTGGTCAGGAAGAAAGAAAGCACAGAGCCCCAGATTTTATGTTGTCCTGGAGAGCTTGCAGAGCACTGGGGAAAGGCAGGCAGAGAATTCCCTGCTAGCACCTTCTCTGTGCCTGGGAAGCACAAGTGTTCACATTGCTTCGCAGAATCGCTTTTGTGCAGAAAACAGTAACACTTGTTCAGAACGAAAGAAAGCACAGAGCCCCAGATTTGCTGTTGTCCTGGAGAGCTTGCAGAGCACTGGGGAAAGGCAGGCAGAGAATTCCCTGCTAGCACCTTCTCTGTGCCTGGGAAGCAGAAGTGTTCACATTGCTTGGCAGAATCGCTTTTGTGCAGAAAACAGTAACACTTGTTCAGAACGAAAGAAAGCACAGAGCCCCAGATTTTATGTTGTCCTGGAGAGCTTGCAGAGCACTGGGGAAAGGCAGGCAGAGAATTCCCTGCTAGCACCTTCTCTGTGCCTGGGAAGCACAAGTGTTCACATTGCTTCGCAGAATCGCTTTTGTGCAGAAAACAGTAACACTTGGTCAGAACGAAAGAAAGCACAGAGCCCCAGATTTTATGTTGTCCTGGAGAGCTTGCAGAGCACTGGGGAAAGGCAGGCAGAGAATTCCCTGCTAGCACCTTCTCTGTGCCTGGGAAGCACAAGTGTTCACATTGCTTCGCAGAATCGCTTTTGTGCAGAAAACAGTAACACTTGGTCAGGAAGAAAGAAAGCACAGAGCCCCAGATTTTATGTTGTCCTGGAGAGCTTGCAGAGCACTGGGGAAAGGCAGGCAGAGAATTCCCTGCTAGCACCTTCTCTGTGCCTGGGAAGCACAAGTGTTCACATTGCTTCGCAGAATCGCTTTTGTGCAGAAAACAGTAACACTTGGTCAGGAAGAAAGAAAGCACAGAGCCCCAGATTTTATGTTGTCCTGGAGAGCTTGCAGAGCACTGGGGAAAGGCAGGCAGAGAATTCCCTGCTAGCACCTTCTCTGTGCCTGGGAAGCACAAGTGTTCACATTGCTTCGCAGAATCGCTTTTGTGCAGAAAACAGTAACACTTGTTCAGAACGAAAGAAAGCACAGAGCCCCAGATTTTATGTTGTCCTGGAGAGCTTGCAGAGCACTGGGGAAAGGCAGGCAGAGAATTCCCTGCTAGCACCTTCTCTGTGCCTGGGAAGCACAAGTGTTCACATTGCTTCGCAGAATCGCTTTTGTGCAGAAAACAGTAACACTTGTTCAGAACGAAAGAAAGCACAGAGCCCCAGATTTGCTGTTGTCCTGGAGAGCTTGCAGAGCACTGGGGAAAGGCAGGCAGAGAATTCCCTGCTAGCACCTTCTCTGTGCCTGGGAAGCAGAAGTGTTCACATTGCTTGGCAGAATCGCTTTTGTGCAGAAAACAGTAACACTTGTTCAGAACGAAAGAAAGCACAGAGCCCCAGATTTTATGTTGTCCTGGAGAGCTTGCAGAGCACTGGGGAAAGGCAGGCAGAGAATTCCCTGCTAGCACCTTCTCTGTGCCTGTTCACATAGCTTCGCAGAATCGCTTTTGTGCAGATAACAGTAACACTTGGTCAGGAAGAAAGAAAGCACAGAGCCCCAGATTTGCTGTTGTCCTGGAGAGCTTGCAGAGCACTGGGGAAAGGCAGGCAGAGAATTCCCTGCTAGCACCTTCTCTGTGCCTGGGAAGCACAAGTGTTCACATTGCTTGGCAGAATCGCTTTTGTGCAGAAAACAGTAACACTTGGTCAGGAAGAAAGAAAGCACAGAGCCCCAGATTTGCTGTTGTCCTGGAGAGCTTGCAGAGCACTGGGGAAAGGCAGGCAGAGAATTCCCTGCTAGCACCTTCTCTGTGCCTGGGAAGCACAAGTGTTCACATTGCTTCGCAGAATCGCTTTTGTGCAGAAAACAGTAACACTTGTTCAGAACGAAAGAAAGCACAGAGCCCCAGATTTTATGTTGTCCTGGAGAGCTTGCAGAGCACTGGGGAAAGGCAGGCAGAGAATTCCCTGCTAGCACCTTCTCTGTGCCTGGGAAGCACAAGTGTTCACATTGCTTCGCAGAATCGCTTTTGTGCAGAAAACAGTAACACTTGGTCAGAACGAAAGAAAGCACAGAGCCCCAGATTTTAAGTTGTCCTGGAGAGCTTGCAGAGCACTGGGGAAAGGCAGGCAGAGAATTCCCTGCTAGCACCTTCTCTGTGCCTGGGAAGCACAAGTGTTCACATTGCTTCGCAGAATCGCTTTTGTGCAGAAAACAGTAACACTTGGTCAGGAAGAAAGAAAGCACAGAGCCCCAGATTTTATGTTGTCCTGGAGAGCTTGCAGAGCACTGGGGAAAGGCAGGCAGAGAATTCCCTGCTAGCACCTTCTCTGTGCGTGGGAAGCACAAGTGTTCACATTGCTTCGCAGAATCGCTTTTGTGCAGAAAACAGTAACACTTGGTCAGGAAGAAAGAAAGCACAGAGCCCCAGATTTTATGTTGTCCTGGAGAGCTTGCAGAGCACTGGGGAAAGGCAGGCAGAGAATTCCCTGCTAGCACCTTCTCTGTGCCTGGGAAGCACAAGTGTTCACATTGCTTCGCAGAATCGCTTTTGTGCAGAAAACAGTAACACTTGTTCAGAACGAAAGAAAGCACAGAGCCCCAGATTTGCTGTTGTCCTGGAGAGCTTGCAGAGCACTGGGGAAAGGCAGGCAGAGAATTCCCTGCTAGCACCTTCTCTGTGCCTGGGAAGCAGAAGTGTTCACATTGCTTGGCAGAATCGCTTTTGTGCAGAAAACAGTAACACTTGTTCAGAACGAAAGAAAGCACAGAGCCCCAGATTTTATGTTGTCCTGGAGAGCTTGCAGAGCACTGGGGAAAGGCAGGCAGAGAATTCCCTGCTAGCACCTTCTCTGTGCCTGTTCACATAGCTTCGCAGAATCGCTTTTGTGCAGATAACAGTAACACTTGGTCAGGAAGAAAGAAAGCACAGAGCCCCAGATTTTATGTTGTCCTGGAGAGCTTGCAGAGCACTGGGGAAAGGCAGGCAGAGAATTCCCTGCTAGCACCTTCTCTGTGCCTGGGAAGCAGAAGTGTTCACATTGCTTCGCAGAATCGCTTTTGTGCAGAAAACAGTAACACTTGTTCAGAACGAAAGAAAGCACAGAGCCCCAGATTTTATGTTGTCCTGGAGAGCTTGCAGAGCACTGGGGAAAGGCAGGCAGAGAATTCCCTGCTAGCACCTTCTCTGTGCCTGGGAAGCACAAGTGTTCACATTGCTTCGCAGAATCGCTTTTGTGCAGAAAACAGTAACACTTGTTCAGAACGAAAGAAAGCACAGAGCCCCAGATTTGCTGTTGTCCTGGAGAGCTTGCAGAGCACTGGGGAAAGGCAGGCAGAGAATTCCCTGCTAGCACCTTCTCTGTGCCTGGGAAGCAGAAGTGTTCACATTGCTTGGCAGAATCGCTTTTGTGCAGAAAACAGTAACACTTGTTCAGAACGAAAGAAAGCACAGAGCCCCAGATTTTATGTTGTCCTGGAGAGCTTGCAGAGCACTGGGGAAAGGCAGGCAGAGAATTCCCTGCTAGCACCTTCTCTGTGCCTGTTCACATAGCTTCGCAGAATCGCTTTTGTGCAGATAACAGTAACACTTGGTCAGGAAGAAAGAAAGCACAGAGCCCCAGATTTTATGTTGTCCTGGAGAGCTTGCAGAGCACTGGGGAAAGGCAGGCAGAGAATTCCCTGCTAGCACCTTCTCTGTGCCTGGGAAGCAGAAGTGTTCACATTACTTCGCAGAATCGCTTTTGTGCAGAAAACAGTAACACTTGGTCAGGAAGAAAGAAAGCACAGAGCCCCAGATTTGCTGTTGTCCTGGAGAGCTTGCAGAGCACTGGGGAAAGGCAGGCAGAGAATTCCCTGCTAGCACCTTCTCTGTGCCTGGGAAGCACAAGTGTTCACATTGCTTCGCAGAATCGCTTTTGTGCAGAAAACAGTAACACTTGTTCAGAACGAAAGAAAGCACAGAGCCCCAGATTTTATGTTGTCCTGGAGAGCTTGCAGAGCACTGGGGAAAGGCAGGCAGAGAATTCCCTGCTAGCACCTTCTCTGTGCCTGGGAAGCACAAGTGTTCACATTGCTTCGCAGAATCGCTTTTGTGCAGAAAACAGTAACACTTGGTCAGGAAGAAAGAAAGCACAGAGCCCCAGATTTTATGTTGTCCTGGAGAGCTTGCAGAGCACTGGGGAAAGGCAGGCAGAGAATTCCCTGCTAGCACCTTCTCTGTGCCTGGGAAGCACAAGTGTTCACATTGCTTCGCAGAATCGCTTTTGTGCAGAAAACAGTAACACTTGGTCAGGAAGAAAGAAAGCACAGAGCCCCAGATTTTATGTTGTCCTGGAGAGCTTGCAGAGCACTGGGGAAAGGCAGGCAGAGAATTCCCTGCTAGCACCTTCTCTGTGCCTGGGAAGCACAAGTGTTCACATTGCTTCGCAGAATCGCTTTTGTGCAGAAAACAGTAACACTTGTTCAGAACGAAAGAAAGCACAGAGCCCCAGATTTGCTGTTGTCCTGGAGAGCTTGCAGAGCACTGGGGAAAGGCAGGCAGAGAATTCCCTGCTAGCACCTTCTCTGTGCCTGTTCACATTGCTTCGCAGAATCGCTTTTGTGCAGAAAACAGTAACACTTGTTCAGAACGAAAGAAAGCACAGAGCCCCAGATTTTATGTTGTCCTGGAGAGCTTGCAGAGCACTGGGGAAAGGCAGGCAGAGAATTCCCTGCTAGCACCTTCTCTGTGCCTGGGAAGCACAAGTGTTCACATTGCTTCGCAGAATCGCTTTTGTGCAGAAAACAGTAACACTTGTTCAGAACGAAAGAAAGCACAGAGCCCCAGATTTTATGTTGTCCTGGAGAGCTTGCAGAGCACTGGGGAAAGGCAGGCAGAGAATTCCCTGCTAGCACCTTCTCTGTGCCTGGGAAGCACAAGTGTTCACATTGCTTCGCAGAATCGCTTTTGTGCAGAAAACAGTAACACTTGTTCAGAACGAAAGAAAGCACAGAGCCCCAGATTTGCTGTTGTCCTGGAGAGCTTGCAGAGCACTGGGGAAAGGCAGGCAGAGAATTCCCTGCTAGCACCTTCTCTGTGCCTGGGAAGCACAAGTGTTCACATTGCTTCGCAGAATCGCTTTTGTGCAGAAAACAGTAACACTTGTTCAGAACGAAAGAAAGCACAGAGCCCCAGATTTTATGTTGTCCTGGAGAGCTTGCAGAGCACTGGGGAAAGGCAGGCAGAGAATTCCCTGCTAGCACCTTCTCTGTGCCTGGGAAGCAGAAGTGTTCACATTGCTTCGCAGAATCGCTTTTGTGCAGAAAACAGTAACACTTGTTCAGAACGAAAGAAAGCACAGAGCCCCAGATTTGCTGTTGTCCTGGAGAGCTTGCAGAGCACTGGGGAAAGGCAGGCAGAGAATTCCCTGCTAGCACCTTCTCTGTGCCTGGGAAGCAGAAGTGTTCACATTGCTTGGCAGAATCGCTTTTGTGCAGAAAACAGTAACACTTGTTCAGAACGAAAGAAAGCACAGAGCCCCAGATTTTATGTTGTCCTGGAGAGCTTGCAGAGCACTGGGGAAAGGCAGGCAGAGAATTCCCTGCTAGCACCTTCTCTGTGCCTGGGAAGCACAAGTGTTCACATTGCTTCGCAGAATTGCTTTTGTGCAGAAAACAGTAACACTTGTTCAGAACGAAAGAAAGCACAGAGCCCCAGATTTTATGTTGTCCTGGAGAGCTTGCAGAGCACTGGGGAAAGGCAGGCAGAGAATTCCCTGCTAGCACCTTCTCTGTGCCTGGGAAGCAGAAGTGTTCACATTGCTTGGCAGAATCGCTTTTGTGCAGAAAACAGTAACACTTGTTCAGAACGAAAGAAAGCACAGAGCCCCAGATTTTATGTTGTCCTGGAGAGCTTGCAGAGCACTGGGGAAAGGCAGGCAGAGAATTCCCTGCTAGCACCTTCTCTGTGCCTGGGAAGCAGAAGTGTTCACATAGCTTCGCAGAATCGCTTTTGTGCAGAAAACAGTAACACTTGGTCAGGAAGAAAGAAAGCACAGAGCCCCAGATTTTATGTTGTCCTGGAGAGCTTGCAGAGCACTGGGGAAAGGCAGGCAGAGAATTCCCTGCTAGCACCTTCTCTGTGCCTGGGAAGCACAAGTGTTCACATTGCTTCGCAGAATCGCTTTTGTGCAGAAAACAGTAACACTTGTTCAGAACGAAAGAAAGCACAGAGCCCCAGATTTTATGTTGTCCTGGAGAGCTTGCAGAGCACTGGGGAAAGGCAGGCAGAGAATTCCCTGCTAGCACCTTCTCTGTGCCTGTTCACATTGCTTCGCAGAATCGCTTTTGTGCAGAAAACAGTAACACTTGTTCAGAACGAAAGAAAGCACAGAGCCCCAGATTTTATGTTGTCCTGGAGAGCTTGCAGAGCACTGGGGAAAGGCAGGCAGAGAATTCCCTGCTAGCACCTTCTCTGTGCCTGGGAAACAGAAGTGTTCACATAGCTTCGCAGAATCGCTTTTGTGCAGAAAACAGTAACACTTGGTCAGGAAGAAAGAAAGCACAGAGCCCCAGATTTTATGTTGTCCTGGAGAGCTTGCAGAGCACTGGGGAAAGGCAGGCAGAGAATTCCCTGCTAGCACCTTCTCTGTGCCTGGGAAGCACAAGTGTTCACATTGCTTCGCAGAATCGCTTTTGTGCAGAAAACAGTAACACTTGTTCAGAACGAAAGAAAGCACAGAGCCCCAGATTTGCTGTTGTCCTGGAGAGCTTGCAGAGCACTGGGGAAAGGCAGGCAGAGAATTCCCTGCTAGCACCTTCTCTGTGCCTGTTCACATTGCTTCGCAGAATCGCTTTTGTGCAGAAAACAGTAACACTTGTTCAGAACGAAAGAAAGCACAGAGCCCCAGATTTGCTGTTGTCCTGGAGAGCTTGCAGAGCACTGGGGAAAGGCAGGCAGAGAATTCCCTGCTAGCACCTTCTCTGTGCCTGGGAAACAGAAGTGTTCACATAGCTTCGCAGAATCGCTTTTGTGCAGAAAACAGTAACACTTGTTCAGGAAGAAAGAAAGCACAGAGCCCCAGATTTTATGTTGTCCTGGAGAGCTTGCAGAGCACTGGGGAAAGGCAGGCAGAGAATTCCCTGCTAGCACCTTCTCTGTGCCTGGGAAGCACAAGTGTTCACATTGCTTCGCAGAATCGCTTTTGTGCAGAAAACAGTAACACTTGTTCAGAACGAAAGAAAGCACAGAGCCCCAGATTTGCTGTTGTCCTGGAGAGCTTGCAGAGCACTGGGGAAAGGCAGGCAGAGAATTCCCTGCTAGCACCTTCTCTGTGCCTGGGAAGCAGAAGTGTTCACATTGCTTCGCAGAATCGCTTTTGTGCAGAAAACAGTAACACTTGTTCAGAACGAAAGAAAGCACAGAGCCCCAGATTTTATGTTGTCCTGGAGAGCTTGCAGAGCACTGGGGAAAGGCAGGCAGAGAATTCCCTGCTAGCACCTTCTCTGTGCCTGGGAAGCAGAAGTGTTCACATAGCTTCGCAGAATCGCTTTTGTGCAGAAAACAGTAACACTTGGTCAGGAAGAAAGAAAGCACAGAGCCCCAGATTTTATGTTGTCCTGGAGAGCTTGCAGAGCACTGGGGAAAGGCAGGCAGAGAATTCCCTGCTAGCACCTTCTCTGTGCCTGGGAAGCACAAGTGTTCACATTGCTTCGCAGAATCGCTTTTGTGCAGAAAACAGTAACACTTGTTCAGAACGAAAGAAAGCACAGAGCCCCAGATTTTATGTTGTCCTGGAGAGCTTGCAGAGCACTGGGGAAAGGCAGGCAGAGAATTCCCTGCTAGCACCTTCTCTGTGCCTGTTCACATTGCTTCGCAGAATCGCTTTTGTGCAGAAAACAGTAACACTTGTTCAGAACGAAAGAAAGCACAGAGCCCCAGATTTTATGTTGTCCTGGAGAGCTTGCAGAGCACTGGGGAAAGGCAGGCAGAGAATTCCCTGCTAGCACCTTCTCTGTGCCTGGGAAACAGAAGTGTTCACATAGCTTCGCAGAATCGCTTTTGTGCAGAAAACAGTAACACTTGGTCAGGAAGAAAGAAAGCACAGAGCCCCAGATTTTATGTTGTCCTGGAGAGCTTGCAGAGCACTGGGGAAAGGCAGGCAGAGAATTCCCTGCTAGCACCTTCTCTGTGCCTGGGAAGCACAAGTGTTCACATTGCTTCGCAGAATCGCTTTTGTGCAGAAAACAGTAACACTTGTTCAGAACGAAAGAAAGCACAGAGCCCCAGATTTGCTGTTGTCCTGGAGAGCTTGCAGAGCACTGGGGAAAGGCAGGCAGAGAATTCCCTGCTAGCACCTTCTCTGTGCCTGTTCACATTGCTTCGCAGAATCGCTTTTGTGCAGAAAACAGTAACACTTGTTCAGAACGAAAGAAAGCACAGAGCCCCAGATTTGCTGTTGTCCTGGAGAGCTTGCAGAGCACTGGGGAAAGGCAGGCAGAGAATTCCCTGCTAGCACCTTCTCTGTGCCTGGGAAACAGAAGTGTTCACATAGCTTCGCAGAATCGCTTTTGTGCAGAAAACAGTAACACTTGTTCAGGAAGAAAGAAAGCACAGAGCCCCAGATTTTATGTTGTCCTGGAGAGCTTGCAGAGCACTGGGGAAAGGCAGGCAGAGAATTCCCTGCTAGCACCTTCTCTGTGCCTGGGAAGCACAAGTGTTCACATTGCTTCGCAGAATCGCTTTTGTGCAGAAAACAGTAACACTTGTTCAGAACGAAAGAAAGCACAGAGCCCCAGATTTGCTGTTGTCCTGGAGAGCTTGCAGAGCACTGGGGAAAGGCAGGCAGAGAATTCCCTGCTAGCACCTTCTCTGTGCCTGGGAAGCACAAGTGTTCACATTGCTTCGCAGAATCGCTTTTGTGCAGAAAACAGTAACACTTGTTCAGAACGAAAGAAAGCACAGAGCCCCAGATTTTATGTTGTCCTGGAGAGCTTGCAGAGCACTGGGGAAAGGCAGGCAGAGAATTCCCTGCTAGCACCTTCTCTGTGCCTGGGAAGCAGAAGTGTTCACATTGCTTCGCAGAATCGCTTTTGTGCAGAAAACAGTAACACTTGTTCAGAACGAAAGAAAGCACAGAGCCCCAGATTTGCTGTTGTCCTGGAGAGCTTGCAGAGCACTGGGGAAAGGCAGGCAGAGAATTCCCTGCTAGCACCTTCTCTGTGCCTGGGAAGCAGAAGTGTTCACATTGCTTGGCAGAATCGCTTTTGTGCAGAAAACAGTAACACTTGTTCAGAACGAAAGAAAGCACAGAGCCCCAGATTTTATGTTGTCCTGGAGAGCTTGCAGAGCACTGGGGAAAGGCAGGCAGAGAATTCCCTGCTAGCACCTTCTCTGTGCCTGGGAAGCACAAGTGTTCACATTGCTTCGCAGAATTGCTTTTGTGCAGAAAACAGTAACACTTGTTCAGAACGAAAGAAAGCACAGAGCCCCAGATTTTATGTTGTCCTGGAGAGCTTGCAGAGCACTGGGGAAAGGCAGGCAGAGAATTCCCTGCTAGCACCTTCTCTGTGCCTGGGAAGCAGAAGTGTTCACATTGCTTGGCAGAATCGCTTTTGTGCAGAAAACAGTAACACTTGTTCAGAACGAAAGAAAGCACAGAGCCCCAGATTTTATGTTGTCCTGGAGAGCTTGCAGAGCACTGGGGAAAGGCAGGCAGAGAATTCCCTGCTAGCACCTTCTCTGTGCCTGGGAAGCAGAAGTGTTCACATAGCTTCGCAGAATCGCTTTTGTGCAGAAAACAGTAACACTTGGTCAGGAAGAAAGAAAGCACAGAGCCCCAGATTTTATGTTGTCCTGGAGAGCTTGCAGAGCACTGGGGAAAGGCAGGCAGAGAATTCCCTGCTAGCACCTTCTCTGTGCCTGGGAAGCACAAGTGTTCACATTGCTTCGCAGAATCGCTTTTGTGCAGAAAACAGTAACACTTGTTCAGAACGAAAGAAAGCACAGAGCCCCAGATTTTATGTTGTCCTGGAGAGCTTGCAGAGCACTGGGGAAAGGCAGGCAGAGAATTCCCTGCTAGCACCTTCTCTGTGCCTGTTCACATTGCTTCGCAGAATCGCTTTTGTGCAGAAAACAGTAACACTTGTTCAGAACGAAAGAAAGCACAGAGCCCCAGATTTTATGTTGTCCTGGAGAGCTTGCAGAGCACTGGGGAAAGGCAGGCAGAGAATTCCCTGCTAGCACCTTCTCTGTGCCTGGGAAACAGAAGTGTTCACATAGCTTCGCAGAATCGCTTTTGTGCAGAAAACAGTAACACTTGGTCAGGAAGAAAGAAAGCACAGAGCCCCAGATTTTATGTTGTCCTGGAGAGCTTGCAGAGCACTGGGGAAAGGCAGGCAGAGAATTCCCTGCTAGCACCTTCTCTGTGCCTGGGAAGCACAAGTGTTCACATTGCTTCGCAGAATCGCTTTTGTGCAGAAAACAGTAACACTTGTTCAGAACGAAAGAAAGCACAGAGCCCCAGATTTGCTGTTGTCCTGGAGAGCTTGCAGAGCACTGGGGAAAGGCAGGCAGAGAATTCCCTGCTAGCACCTTCTCTGTGCCTGGGAAGCACAAGTGTTCACATTGCTTCGCAGAATCGCTTTTGTGCAGAAAACAGTAACACTTGTTCAGAACGAAAGAAAGCACAGAGCCCCAGATTTGCTGTTGTCCTGGAGAGCTTGCAGAGCACTGGGGAAAGGCAGGCAGAGAATTCCCTGCTAGCACCTTCTCTGTGCCTGGGAAGCAGAAGTGTTCACATTGCTTGGCAGAATCGCTTTTGTGCAGAAAACAGTAACACTTGTTCAGAACGAAAGAAAGCACAGAGCCCCAGATTTTATGTTGTCCTGGAGAGCTTGCAGAGCACTGGGGAAAGGCAGGCAGAGAATTCCCTGCTAGCACCTTCTCTGTGCCTGTTCACATAGCTTCGCAGAATCGCTTTTGTGCAGATAACAGTAACACTTGGTCAGGAAGAAAGAAAGCACAGAGCCCCAGATTTTATGTTGTCCTGGAGAGCTTGCAGAGCACTGGGGAAAGGCAGGCAGAGAATTCCCTGCTAGCACCTTCTCTGTGCCTGGGAAGCAGAAGTGTTCACATTACTTCGCAGAATCGCTTTTGTGCAGAAAACAGTAACACTTGGTCAGGAAGAAAGAAAGCACAGAGCCCCAGATTTGCTGTTGTCCTGGAGAGCTTGCAGAGCACTGGGGAAAGGCAGGCAGAGAATTCCCTGCTAGCACCTTCTCTGTGCCTGGGAAGCACAAGTGTTCACATTGCTTCGCAGAATCGCTTTTGTGCAGAAAACAGTAACACTTGTTCAGAACGAAAGAAAGCACAGAGCCCCAGATTTTATGTTGTCCTGGAGAGCTTGCAGAGCACTGGGGAAAGGCAGGCAGAGAATTCCCTGCTAGCACCTTCTCTGTGCCTGGGAAGCACAAGTGTTCACATTGCTTCGCAGAATCGCTTTTGTGCAGAAAACAGTAACACTTGGTCAGGAAGAAAGAAAGCACAGAGCCCCAGATTTTATGTTGTCCTGGAGAGCTTGCAGAGCACTGGGGAAAGGCAGGCAGAGAATTCCCTGCTAGCACCTTCTCTGTGCCTGGGAAGCACAAGTGTTCACATTGCTTCGCAGAATCGCTTTTGTGCAGAAAACAGTAACACTTGGTCAGGAAGAAAGAAAGCACAGAGCCCCAGATTTTATGTTGTCCTGGAGAGCTTGCAGAGCACTGGGGAAAGGCAGGCAGAGAATTCCCTGCTAGCACCTTCTCTGTGCCTGGGAAGCACAAGTGTTCACATTGCTTCGCAGAATCGCTTTTGTGCAGAAAACAGTAACACTTGTTCAGAACGAAAGAAAGCACAGAGCCCCAGATTTGCTGTTGTCCTGGAGAGCTTGCAGAGCACTGGGGAAAGGCAGGCAGAGAATTCCCTGCTAGCACCTTCTCTGTGCCTGTTCACATTGCTTCGCAGAATCGCTTTTGTGCAGAAAACAGTAACACTTGTTCAGAACGAAAGAAAGCACAGAGCCCCAGATTTTATGTTGTCCTGGAGAGCTTGCAGAGCACTGGGGAAAGGCAGGCAGAGAATTCCCTGCTAGCACCTTCTCTGTGCCTGGGAAGCACAAGTGTTCACATTGCTTCGCAGAATCGCTTTTGTGCAGAAAACAGTAACACTTGTTCAGAACGAAAGAAAGCACAGAGCCCCAGATTTTATGTTGTCCTGGAGAGCTTGCAGAGCACTGGGGAAAGGCAGGCAGAGAATTCCCTGCTAGCACCTTCTCTGTGCCTGGGAAGCACAAGTGTTCACATTGCTTCGCAGAATCGCTTTTGTGCAGAAAACAGTAACACTTGTTCAGAACGAAAGAAAGCACAGAGCCCCAGATTTGCTGTTGTCCTGGAGAGCTTGCAGAGCACTGGGGAAAGGCAGGCAGAGAATTCCCTGCTAGCACCTTCTCTGTGCCTGGGAAGCACAAGTGTTCACATTGCTTCGCAGAATCGCTTTTGTGCAGAAAACAGTAACACTTGTTCAGAACGAAAGAAAGCACAGAGCCCCAGATTTTATGTTGTCCTGGAGAGCTTGCAGAGCACTGGGGAAAGGCAGGCAGAGAATTCCCTGCTAGCACCTTCTCTGTGCCTGGGAAGCAGAAGTGTTCACATTGCTTCGCAGAATCGCTTTTGTGCAGAAAACAGTAACACTTGTTCAGAACGAAAGAAAGCACAGAGCCCCAGATTTGCTGTTGTCCTGGAGAGCTTGCAGAGCACTGGGGAAAGGCAGGCAGAGAATTCCCTGCTAGCACCTTCTCTGTGCCTGGGAAGCAGAAGTGTTCACATTGCTTGGCAGAATCGCTTTTGTGCAGAAAACAGTAACACTTGTTCAGAACGAAAGAAAGCACAGAGCCCCAGATTTTATGTTGTCCTGGAGAGCTTGCAGAGCACTGGGGAAAGGCAGGCAGAGAATTCCCTGCTAGCACCTTCTCTGTGCCTGGGAAGCACAAGTGTTCACATTGCTTCGCAGAATTGCTTTTGTGCAGAAAACAGTAACACTTGTTCAGAACGAAAGAAAGCACAGAGCCCCAGATTTTATGTTGTCCTGGAGAGCTTGCAGAGCACTGGGGAAAGGCAGGCAGAGAATTCCCTGCTAGCACCTTCTCTGTGCCTGGGAAGCAGAAGTGTTCACATTGCTTGGCAGAATCGCTTTTGTGCAGAAAACAGTAACACTTGTTCAGAACGAAAGAAAGCACAGAGCCCCAGATTTTATGTTGTCCTGGAGAGCTTGCAGAGCACTGGGGAAAGGCAGGCAGAGAATTCCCTGCTAGCACCTTCTCTGTGCCTGGGAAGCAGAAGTGTTCACATAGCTTCGCAGAATCGCTTTTGTGCAGAAAACAGTAACACTTGGTCAGGAAGAAAGAAAGCACAGAGCCCCAGATTTTATGTTGTCCTGGAGAGCTTGCAGAGCACTGGGGAAAGGCAGGCAGAGAATTCCCTGCTAGCACCTTCTCTGTGCCTGGGAAGCACAAGTGTTCACATTGCTTCGCAGAATCGCTTTTGTGCAGAAAACAGTAACACTTGTTCAGAACGAAAGAAAGCACAGAGCCCCAGATTTTATGTTGTCCTGGAGAGCTTGCAGAGCACTGGGGAAAGGCAGGCAGAGAATTCCCTGCTAGCACCTTCTCTGTGCCTGTTCACATTGCTTCGCAGAATCGCTTTTGTGCAGAAAACAGTAACACTTGTTCAGAACGAAAGAAAGCACAGAGCCCCAGATTTTATGTTGTCCTGGAGAGCTTGCAGAGCACTGGGGAAAGGCAGGCAGAGAATTCCCTGCTAGCACCTTCTCTGTGCCTGGGAAACAGAAGTGTTCACATAGCTTCGCAGAATCGCTTTTGTGCAGAAAACAGTAACACTTGGTCAGGAAGAAAGAAAGCACAGAGCCCCAGATTTTATGTTGTCCTGGAGAGCTTGCAGAGCACTGGGGAAAGGCAGGCAGAGAATTCCCTGCTAGCACCTTCTCTGTGCCTGGGAAGCACAAGTGTTCACATTGCTTCGCAGAATCGCTTTTGTGCAGAAAACAGTAACACTTGTTCAGAACGAAAGAAAGCACAGAGCCCCAGATTTGCTGTTGTCCTGGAGAGCTTGCAGAGCACTGGGGAAAGGCAGGCAGAGAATTCCCTGCTAGCACCTTCTCTGTGCCTGTTCACATTGCTTCGCAGAATCGCTTTTGTGCAGAAAACAGTAACACTTGTTCAGAACGAAAGAAAGCACAGAGCCCCAGATTTGCTGTTGTCCTGGAGAGCTTGCAGAGCACTGGGGAAAGGCAGGCAGAGAATTCCCTGCTAGCACCTTCTCTGTGCCTGGGAAGCACAAGTGTTCACATTGCTTCGCAGAATCGCTTTTGTGCAGAAAACAGTAACACTTGTTCAGAACGAAAGAAAGCACAGAGCCGCAGATTTGCTGTTGTCCTGGAGAGCTTGCAGAGCACTGGGGAAAGGCAGGCAGAGAATTCCCTGCTAGCACCTTCTCTGTGCCTGGGAAGCAGAAGTGTTCACATTGCTTCGCAGAATCGCTTTTGTGCAGAAAACAGTAACACTTGTTCAGAACGAAAGAAAGCACAGAGCCCCAGAATTTATGTTGTCCTGGAGAGCTTGCAGAGCACTGGGGAAAGGCAGGCAGAGAATTCCCTGCTAGCACCTTCTCTGTGCCTGGGAAGCACAAGTGTTCACATTGCTTCGCAGAATCGCTTTTGTGCAGAAAACAGTAACACTTGTTCAGAACGAAAGAAAGCACAGAGCCCCAGATTTTATGTTGTCCTGGAGAGCTTGCAGAGCACTGGGGAAAGGCAGGCAGAGAATTCCCTGCTAGCACCTTCTCTGTGCCTGGGAAGCAGAAGTGTTCACATTGCTTCGCAGAATCGCTTTTGTGCAGAAAACAGTAACACTTGTTCAGAACGAAAGAAAGCACAGAGCCCCAGATTTGCTGTTGTCCTGGAGAGCTTGCAGAGCACTGGGGAAAGGCAGGCAGAGAATTCCCTGCTAGCACCTTCTCTGTGCCTGGGAAGCAGAAGTGTTCACATTGCTTCGCAGAATCGCTTTTGTGCAGAAAACAGTAACACTTGTTCAGAACGAAAGAAAGCACAGAGCCCCAGATTTTATGTTGTCCTGGAGAGCTTGCAGAGCACTGGGGAAAGGCAGGCAGAGAATTCCCTGCTAGCACCTTCTCTGTGCCTGTTCACATTGCTTCGCAGAATCGCTTTTGTGCAGAAAACAGTAACACTTGTTCAGAACGAAAGAAAGCACAGAGCCCCAGATTTTATGTTGTCCTGGAGAGCTTGCAGAGCACTGGGGAAAGGCAGGCAGAGAATTCCCTGCTAGCACCTTCTCTGTGCCTGGGAAGCAGAAGTGTTCACATAGCTTCGCAGAATCGCTTTTGTGCAGAAAACACTAACACTTGGTCAGGAAGAAAGAAAGCACAGAGCCCCAGATTTTATGTTGTCCTGGAGAGCTTGCAGAGCACTGGGGAAAGGCAGGCAGAGAATTCCCTGCTAGCACCTTCTCTGTGCCTGGGAAGCACAAGTGTTCACATTGCTTCGCAGAATCGCTTTTGTGCAGAAAACAGTAACACTTGTTCAGAACGAAAGAAAGCACAGAGCCCCAGATTTGCTGTTGTCCTGGAGAGCTTGCAGAGCACTGGGGAAAGGCAGGCAGAGAATTCCCTGCTAGCACCTTCTCTGTGCCTGGGAAGCAGAAGTGTTCACATTGCTTGGCAGAATCGCTTTTGTGCAGAAAACAGTAACACTTGTTCAGAACGAAAGAAAGCACAGAGCCCCAGATTTTATGTTGTCCTGGAGAGCTTGCAGAGCACTGGGGAAAGGCAGGCAGAGAATTCCCTGCTAGCACCTTCTCTGTGCCTGGGAAGCACAAGTGTTCACATTGCTTCGCAGAATCGCTTTTGTGCAGAAAACAGTAACACTTGTTCAGAACGAAAGAAAGCACAGAGCCCCAGATTTTATGTTGTCCTGGAGAGCTTGCAGAGCACTGGGGAAAGGCAGGCAGAGAATTCCCTGCTAGCACCTTCTCTGTGCCTGGGAAGCACAAGTGTTCACATTGCTTCGCAGAATCGCTTTTGTGCAGAAAACAGTAACACTTGGTCAGGAAGAAAGAAAGCACAGAGCCCCAGATTTTATGTTGTCCTGGAGAGCTTGCAGAGCACTGGGGAAAGGCAGGCAGAGAATTCCCTGCTAGCACCTTCTCTGTGCCTGGGAAGCACAAGTGTTCACATTGCTTCGCAGAATCGCTTTTGTGCAGAAAACAGTAACACTTGGTCAGGAAGAAAGAAAGCACAGAGCAACAGATTTTATGTTGTCCTGGAGAGCTTGCAGAGCACTGGGGAAAGGCAGGCAGAGAATTCCCTGCTAGCACCTTCTCTGTGCCTGTTCACATAGCTTCGCAGAATCGCTTTTGTGCAGATAACAGTAACACTTGGTCAGGAAGAAAGAAAGCACAGAGCCCCAGATTTTATGTTGTCCTGGAGAGCTTGCAGAGCACTGGGGAAAGGCAGGCAGAGAATTCCCTGCTAGCACCTTCTCTGTGCCTGGGAAGCAGAAGTGTTCACATTGCTTCGCAGAATCGCTTTTGTGCAGAAAACAGTAACACTTGGTCAGGAAGAAAGAAAGCACAGAGCCCCAGATTTGCTGTTGTCCTGGAGAGCTTGCAGAGCACTGGGGAAAGGCAGGCAGAGAATTCCCTGCTAGCACCTTCTCTGTGCCTGGGAAGCACAAGTGTTCACATTGCTTCGCAGAATCGCTTTTGTGCAGAAAACAGTAACACTTGTTCAGAACGAAAGAAAGCACAGAGCCCCAGATTTTATGTTGTCCTGGAGAGCTTGCAGAGCACTGGGGAAAGGCAGGCAGAGAATTCCCTGCTAGCACCTTCTCTGTGCCTGGGAAGCACAAGTGTTCACATTGCTTCGCAGAATCGCTTTTGTGCAGAAAACAGTAACACTTGTTCAGGAAGAAAGAAAGCACAGAGCCCCAGATTTTATGTTGTCCTGGAGAGCTTGCAGAGCACTGGGGAAAGGCAGGCAGAGAATTCCCTGCTAGCACCTTCTCTGTGCCTGGGAAGCACAAGTGTTCACATTGCTTCGCAGAATCGCTTTTGTGCAGAAAACAGTAACACTTGGTCAGGAAGAAAGAAAGCACAGAGCCCCAGATTTTATGTTGTCCTGGAGAGCTTGCAGAGCACTGGGGAAAGGCAGGCAGAGAATTCCCTGCTAGCACCTTCTCTGTGCCTGGGAAGCACAAGTGTTCACATTGCTTCGCAGAATCGCTTTTGTGCAGAAAACAGTAACACTTGTTCAGAACGAAAGAAAGCACAGAGCAACAGATTTTATGTTGTCCTGGAGAGCTTGCAGAGCACTGGGGAAAGGCAGGCAGAGAATTCCCTGCTAGCACCTTCTCTGTGCCTGTTCACATTGCTTCGCAGAATCGCTTTTGTGCAGAAAACAGTAACACTTGTTCAGAACGAAAGAAAGCACAGAGCCCCAGATTTTATGTTGTCCTGGAGAGCTTGCAGAGCACTGGGGAAAGGCAGGCAGAGAATTCCCTGCTAGCACCTTCTCTGTGCCTGGGAAGCACAAGTGTTCACATTGCTTCGCAGAATCGCTTTTGTGCAGAAAACAGTAACACTTGTTCAGAACGAAAGAAAGCACAGAGCCCCAGATTTGCTGTTGTCCTGGAGAGCTTGCAGAGCACTGGGGAAAGGCAGGCAGAGAATTCCCTGCTAGCACCTTCTCTGTGCCTGGGAAGCACAAGTGTTCACATTGCTTGGCAGAATCGCTTTTGTGCAGAAAACAGTAACACTTGTTCAGAACGAAAGAAAGCACAGAGCCCCAGATTTTATGTTGTCCTGGAGAGCTTGCAGAGCACTGGGGAAAGGCAGGCAGAGAATTCCCTGCTAGCACCTTCTCTGTGCCTGGGAAGCACAAGTGTTCACATTGCTTCGCAGAATCGCTTTTGTGCAGAAAACAGTAACACTTGTTCAGAACGAAAGAAAGCACAGAGCCCCAGATTTTATGTTGTCCTGGAGAGCTTGCAGAGCACTGGGGAAAGGCAGGCAGAGAATTCCCTGCTAGCACCTTCTCTGTGCCTGGGAAGCACAAGTGTTCACATTGCTTGGCAGAATCGCTTTTGTGCAGAAAACAGTAACACTTGTTCAGAACGAAAGAAAGCACAGAGCCCCAGATTTTATGTTGTCCTGGAGAGCTTGCAGAGCACTGGGGAAAGGCAGGCAGAGAATTCCCTGCTAGCACCTTCTCTGTGCCTGGGAAGCACAAGTGTTCACATTGCTTCGCAGAATCGCTTTTGTGCAGAAAACAGTAACACTTGTTCAGAACGAAAGAAAGCACAGAGCCCCAGATTTTATGTTGTCCTGGAGAGCTTGCAGAGCACTGGGGAAAGGCAGGCAGAGAATTCCCTGCTAGCACCTTCTCTGTGCCTGGGAAGCACAAGTGTTCACATTGCTTCGCAGAATCGCTTTTGTGCAGAAAACAGTAACACTTGTTCAGAACGAAAGAAAGCACAGAGCCCCAGATTTTATGTTGTCCTGGAGAGCTTGCAGAGCACTGGGGAAAGGCAGGCAGAGAATTCCCTGCTAGCACCTTCTCTGTGCCTGGGAAGCAGAAGTGTTCACATTGCTTCGCAGAATCGCTTTTGTGCAGAAAACAGTAACACTTGTTCAGAACGAAAGAAAGCACAGAGCCCCAGATTTGCTGTTGTCCTGGAGAGCTTGCAGAGCACTGGGGAAAGGCAGGCAGAGAATTCCCTGCTAGCACCTTCTCTGTGCCTGTTCACATTGCTTCGCAGAATCGCTTTTGTGCAGAAAACAGTAACACTTGTTCAGAACGAAAGAAAGCACAGAGCCCCAGATTTTATGTTGTCCTGGAGAGCTTGCAGAGCACTGGGGAAAGGCAGGCAGAGAATTCCCTGCTAGCACCTTCTCTGTGCCTGGGAAGCACAAGTGTTCACATTGCTTCGCAGAATCGCTTTTGTGCAGAAAACACTAACACTTGTTCAGAACGAAAGAAAGCACAGAGCCCCAGATTTGCTGTTGTCCTGGAGAGCTTGCAGAGCACTGGGGAAAGGCAGGCAGAGAATTCCCTGCTAGCACCTTCTCTGTGCCTGGGAAGCAGAAGTGTTCACATTGCTTCGCAGAATCGCTTTTGTGCAGAAAACAGTAACACTTGTTCAGAACGAAAGAAAGCACAGAGCCCCAGAATTTATGTTGTCCTGGAGAGCTTGCAGAGCACTGGGGAAAGGCAGGCAGAGAATTCCCTGCTAGCACCTTCTCAGTGCCTGGGAAGCACAAGTGTTCACATTGCTTCGCAGAATCGCTTTTGTGCAGAAAACAGTAACACTTGTTCAGAACGAAAGAAAGCACAGAGCCCCAGATTTTATGTTGTCCTGGAGAGCTTGCAGAGCACTGGGGAAAGGCAGGCAGAGAATTCCCTGCTAGCACCTTCTCTGTGCCTGGGAAGCAGAAGTGTTCACATTGCTTCGCAGAATCGCTTTTGTGCAGAAAACAGTAACACTTGTTCAGAACGAAAGAAAGCACAGAGCCCCAGATTTTATGTTGTCCTGGAGAGCTTGCAGAGCACTGGGGAAAGGCAGGCAGAGAATTCCCTGCTAGCACCTTCTCTGTGCCTGGGAAGCAGAAGTGTTCACATTGCTTCGCAGAATCGCTTTTGTGCAGAAAACAGTAACACTTGTTCAGAACGAAAGAAAGCACAGAGCCCCAGATTTTATGTTGTCCTGGAGAGCTTGCAGAGCACTGGGGAAAGGCAGGCAGAGAATTCCCTGCTAGCACCTTCTCTGTGCCTGTTCACATTGCTTCGCAGAATCGCTTTTGTGCAGAAAACAGTAACACTTGTTCAGAACGAAAGAAAGCACAGAGCCCCAGATTTTATGTTGTCCTGGAGAGCTTGCAGAGCACTGGGGAAAGGCAGGCAGAGAATTCCCTGCTAGCACCTTCTCTGTGCCTGGGAAGCACAAGTGTTCACATTGCTTCGCAGAATCGCTTTTGTGCAGAAAACAGTAACACTTGTTCAGAACGAAAGAAAGCACAGAGCCCCAGATTTGCTGTTGTCCTGGAGAGCTTGCAGAGCACTGGGGAAAGGCAGGCAGAGAATTCCCTGCTAGCACCTTCTCTGTGCCTGGGAAGCAGAAGTGTTCACATTGCTTGGCAGAATCGCTTTTGTGCAGAAAACAGTAACACTTGTTCAGAACGAAAGAAAGCACAGAGCCCCAGATTTTATGTTGTCCTGGAGAGCTTGCAGAGCACTGGGGAAAGGCAGGCAGAGAATTCCCTGCTAGCACCTTCTCTGTGCCTGGGAAGCACAAGTGTTCACATTGCTTCGCAGAATCGCTTTTGTGCAGAAAACAGTAACACTTGTTCAGAACGAAAGAAAGCACAGAGCCCCAGATTTTATGTTGTCCTGGAGAGCTTGCAGAGCACTGGGGAAAGGCAGGCAGAGAATTCCCTGCTAGCACCTTCTCTGTGCCTGGGAAGCACAAGTGTTCACATTGCTTCGCAGAATCGCTTTTGTGCAGAAAACAGTAACACTTGGTCAGGAAGAAAGAAAGCACAGAGCCCCAGATTTTATGTTGTCCTGGAGAGCTTGCAGAGCACTGGGGAAAGGCAGGCAGAGAATTCCCTGCTAGCACCTTCTCTGTGCCTGGGAAGCAGAAGTGTTCACATTGCTTCGCAGAATCGCTTTTGTGCAGAAAACAGTAACACTTGGTCAGGAAGAAAGAAAGCACAGAGCCCCAGATTTTATGTTGTCCTGGAGAGCTTGCAGAGCACTGGGGAAAGGCAGGCAGAGAATTCCCTGCTAGCACCTTCTCTGTGCCTGGGAAGCACAAGTGTTCACATTGCTTCGCAGAATCGCTTTTGTGCAGAAAACAGTAACACTTGTTCAGAACGAAAGAAAGCACAGAGCCCCAGATTTTATGTTGTCCTGGAGAGCTTGCAGAGCACTGGGGAAAGGCAGGCAGAGAATTCCCTGCTAGCACCTTCTCTGTGCCTGGGAAGCAGAAGTGTTCACATTGCTTCGCAGAATCGCTTTTGTGCAGAAAACAGTAACACTTGTTCAGAACGAAAGAAAGCACAGAGCCCCAGATTTGCTGTTGTCCTGGAGAGCTTGCAGAGCACTGGGGAAAGGCAGGCAGAGAATTCCCTGCTAGCACCTTCTCTGTGCCTGGGAAGCACAAGTGTTCACATTGCTTGGCAGAATCGCTTTTGTGCAGAAAACAGTAACACTTGTTCAGAACGAAAGAAAGCACAGAGCCCCAGATTTTATGTTGTCCTGGAGAGCTTGCAGAGCACTGGGGAAAGGCAGGCAGAGAATTCCCTGCTAGCACCTTCTCTGTGCCTGTTCACATAGCTTCGCAGAATCGCTTTTGTGCAGATAACAGTAACACTTGGTCAGGAAGAAAGAAAGCACAGAGCCCCAGATTTTATGTTGTCCTGGAGAGCTTGCAGAGCACTGGGGAAAGGCAGGCAGAGAATTCCCTGCTAGCACCTTCTCTGTGCCTGGGAAGCAGAAGTGTTCACATTGCTTCGCAGAATCGCTTTTGTGCAGAAAACAGTAACACTTGGTCAGGAAGAAAGAAAGCACAGAGCCCCAGATTTGCTGTTGTCCTGGAGAGCTTGCAGAGCACTGGGGAAAGGCAGGCAGAGAATTCCCTGCTAGCACCTTCTCTGTGCCTGGGAAGCACAAGTGTTCACATTGCTTCGCAGAATCGCTTTTGTGCAGAAAACAGTAACACTTGTTCAGAACGAAAGAAAGCACAGAGCCCCAGATTTTATGTTGTCCTGGAGAGCTTGCAGAGCACTGGGGAAAGGCAGGCAGAGAATTCCCTGCTAGCACCTTCTCTGTGCCTGGGAAGCACAAGTGTTCACATTGCTTCGCAGAATCGCTTTTGTGCAGAAAACAGTAACACTTGGTCAGGAAGAAAGAAAGCACAGAGCCCCAGATTTTATGTTGTCCTGGAGAGCTTGCAGAGCACTGGGGAAAGGCAGGCAGAGAATTCCCTGCTAGCACCTTCTCTGTGCCTGGGAAGCACAAGTGTTCACATTGCTTCGCAGAATCGCTTTTGTGCAGAAAACAGTAACACTTGGTCAGGAAGAAAGAAAGCACAGAGCCCCAGATTTTATGTTGTCCTGGAGAGCTTGCAGAGCACTGGGGAAAGGCAGGCAGAGAATTCCCTGCTAGCACCTTCTCTGTGCCTGGGAAGCACAAGTGTTCACATTGCTTCGCAGAATCGCTTTTGTGCAGAAAACAGTAACACTTGTTCAGAACGAAAGAAAGCACAGAGCAACAGATTTTATGTTGTCCTGGAGAGCTTGCAGAGCACTGGGGAAAGGCAGGCAGAGAATTCCCTGCTAGCACCTTCTCTGTGCCTGTTCACATTGCTTCGCAGAATCGCTTTTGTGCAGAAAACAGTAACACTTGTTCAGAACGAAAGAAAGCACAGAGCCCCAGATTTTATGTTGTCCTGGAGAGCTTGCAGAGCACTGGGGAAAGGCAGGCAGAGAATTCCCTGCTGGCACCTTCTCTGTGCCTGGGAAGCACAAGTGTTCACATTGCTTCGCAGAATCGCTTTTGTGCAGAAAACAGTAACACTTGTTCAGAACGAAAGAAAGCACAGAGCCCCAGATTTGCTGTTGTCCTGGAGAGCTTGCAGAGCACTGGGGAAAGGCAGGCAGAGAATTCCCTGCTAGCACCTTCTCTGTGCCTGGGAAGCAGAAGTGTTCACATTGCTTCGCAGAATCGCTTTTGTGCAGAAAACAGTAACACTTGTTCAGAACGAAAGAAAGCACAGAGCCGCAGATTTGCTGTTGTCCTGGAGAGCTTGCAGAGCACTGGGGAAAGGCAGGCAGAGAATTCCCTGCTAGCACCTTCTCTGTGCCTGGGAAGCACAAGTGTTCACATTGCTTCGCAGAATCGCTTTTGTGCAGAAAACAGTAACACTTGTTCAGAACGAAAGAAAGCACAGAGCCCCAGATTTGCTGTTGTCCTGGAGAGCTTGCAGAGCACTGGGGAAAGGCAGGCAGAGAATTCCCTGCTAGCACCTTCTCTGTGCCTGGGAAGCACAAGTGTTCACATTGCTTCGCAGAATCGCTTTTGTGCAGAAAACAGTAACACTTGTTCAGAACGAAAGAAAGCACAGAGCCCCAGATTTTATGTTGTCCTGGAGAGCTTGCAGAGCACTGGGGAAAGGCAGGCAGAGAATTCCCTGCTAGCACCTTCTCTGTGCCTGGGAAGCAGAAGTGTTCACATTGCTTGGCAGAATCGCTTTTGTGCAGAAAACAGTAACACTTGTTCAGAACGAAAGAAAGCACAGAGCCCCAGATTTTATGTTGTCCTGGAGAGCTTGCAGAGCACTGGGGAAAGGCAGGCAGAGAATTCCCTGCTAGCACCTTCTCTGTGCCTGGGAAGCAGAAGTGTTCACATAGCTTCGCAGAATCGCTTTTGTGCAGAAAACAGTAACACTTGGTCAGGAAGAAAGAAAGCACAGAGCCCCAGATTTTATGTTGTCCTGGAGAGCTTGCAGAGCACTGGGGAAAGGCAGGCAGAGAATTCCCTGCTAGCACCTTCTCTGTGCCTGGGAAGCACAAGTGTTCACATTGCTTCGCAGAATCGCTTTTGTGCAGAAAACAGTAACACTTGTTCAGAACGAAAGAAAGCACAGAGCCCCAGATTTTATGTTGTCCTGGAGAGCTTGCAGAGCACTGGGGAAAGGCAGGCAGAGAATTCCCTGCTAGCACCTTCTCTGTGCCTGGGAAGCAGAAGTGTTCACATTGCTTCGCAGAATCGCTTTTGTGCAGAAAACAGTAACACTTGTTCAGAACGAAAGAAAGCACAGAGCCCCAGATTTTATGTTGTCCTGGAGAGCTTGCAGAGCACTGGGGAAAGGCAGGCAGAGAATTCCCTGCTAGCACCTTCTCTGTGCCTGTTCACATTGCTTCGCAGAATCGCTTTTGTGCAGAAAACAGTAACACTTGTTCAGAACGAAAGAAAGCACAGAGCCCCAGATTTTATGTTGTCCTGGAGAGCTTGCAGAGCACTGGGGAAAGGCAGGCAGAGAATTCCCTGCTAGCACCTTCTCTGTGCCTGTTCACATTGCTTCGCAGAATCGCTTTTGTGCAGAAAACAGTAACTCTTGTTCAGAACAAAAGAAAGCACAGAGCCCCAGATTTTATGTTGTCCTGGAGAGCTTGCAGAGCACTGGGGAAAGGCAGGCAGAGAATTCCCTGCTAGCACCTTCTCTGTGCCTGGGAAGCACAAGTGTTCACATTGCTTCGCAGAATCGCTTTTGTGCAGAAAACAGTAACACTTGTTCAGAATGAAAGAAAGCACAGAGCCCCAGATTTTATGTTGTCCTGGAGAGCTTGCAGAGCACTGGGGAAAGGCAGGCAGAGAATTCCCTGCTAGCACCTTCTCTGTGCCTGTTCACATTGCTTCGCAGAATCGCTTTTGTGCAGAAAACAGTCACACTTGTTCAGAACGAAAGAAAGCACAGAGCCCCAGATTTTATGTTGTCCTGGAGAGCTTGCAGAGCACTGGGGAAAGGCAGGCAGAGAATTCCCTGCTAGCACCTTCTCTGTGCCTGGGAAGCACAAGTGTTCACATTGCTTTGCAGAATCGCTTTTGTGCAGAAAACAGTAACACTTGTTCAGAACGAAAGAAAGCACAGAGCCCCAGATTTGCTGTTGTCCTGGAGAGCTTGCAGAGCACTGGGGAAAGGCAGGCAGAGAATTCCCTGCTAGCACCTTCTCTGTGCCTGTTCACATTGCTTCGCAGAATCGCTTTTGTGCAGAAAACAGTAACACTTGTTCAGAACGAAAGAAAGCACAGAGCCCCAGATTTTATGTTGTCCTGGAGAGCTTGCAGAGCACTGGGGAAAGGCAGGCAGAGAATTCCCTGCTAGCACCTTCTCTGTGCCTGGGAAGCACAAGTGTTCACATTGCTTCGCAGAATCGCTTTTGTGCAGAAAACAGTAACACTTGGTCAGAACGAAAGAAAGCACAGAGCCCCAGATTTTATGTTGTCCTGGAGAGCTTGCAGAGCACTGGGGAAAGGCAGGCAGAGAATTCCCTGCTAGCACCTTCTCTGTGCCTGGGAAGCACAAGTGTTCACATTGCTTCGCAGAATCGCTTTTGTGCAGAAAACAGTAACACTTGTTCAGAACGAAAGAAAGCACAGAGCCCCAGATTTTATGTTGTCCTGGAGAGCTTGCAGAGCACTGGGGAAAAGCAGGCAGAGAATTCCCTGCTAGCACCTTCTCTGTGCCTGGGAAGCACAAGTGTTCACATTGCTTCCAGAATTGCTTTTGTGCAGAAAACACTAACACTTGTTCAGAACGAAATAAAGCACAGAGCCCCAGATTTTATGTTGTCCTGGAGAGCTTGCAGAGCACTGGGGAAAGGCAGGCAGAGAATTCCCTGCTAGCACCTTCTCTGTGCCTGGGAAGCACAAGTGTTCACATTGCTTCGCAGAATCGCTTTTGTGCAGAAAACAGTAACACTTGTTCAGAACGAAAGAAAGCACAGAGCCCCAGATTTTATGTTGTCCTGGAGAGCTTGCAGAGCACTGCGGAAAGGCAGGCAGAGAATTCCCTGCTAGCACCTTCTCTGTGCCTGTTCACATTGCTTCGCAGAATCGCTTTTGTGCAGAAAACAGTAACACTTGTTCAGAACGAAAGAAAGCACAGAGCCCCAGATTTTATGTTGTCCTGGAGAGCTTGCAGAGCACTGGGGAAAGGCAGGCAGAGAATTCCCTGCTAGCACCTTCTCTGTGCCTGGGAAGCACAAGTGTTCACATTGCTTGGCAGAATCGCTTTTGTGCAGAAAACAGTAACACTTGTTCAGAACGAAAGAAAGCACAGAGCCCCAGATTTGCTGTTGTCCTGGAGAGCTTGCAGAGCACTGGGGAAAGGCAGGCAGAGAATTCCCTGCTAGCACCTTCTCTGTGCCTGGGAAGCAGAAGTGTTCACATTGCTTCGCAGAATCGCTTTTGTGCAGAAAACAGTAACACTTGTTCAGAACGAAAGAAAGCACAGAGCCCCAGATTTTATGTTGTCCTGGAGAGCTTGCAGAGCACTGGGGAAAGGCAGGCAGAGAATTCCCTGCTAGCACCTTCTCTGTGCCTGTTCACATTGCTTCGCAGAATCGCTTTTGTGCAGAAAACAGTAACACTTGTTCAGAACGAAAGAAAGCACAGAGCCCCAGATTTGCTGTTGTCCTGGAGAGCTTGCAGAGCACTGGGGAAAGGCAGGCAGAGAATTCCCTGCTAGCACCTTCTCTGTGCCTGGGAAGCACAAGTGTTCACATTGCTTCGCAGAATCGCTTTTGTGCAGAAAACAGTAACACTTGTTCAGAACGAAAGAAAGCACAGAGCCCCAGATTTTATGTTGTCCTGGAGAGCTTGCAGAGCACTGGGGAAAGGCAGGCAGAGAATTCCCTGCTAGCACCTTCTCTGTGCCTGGGAAGCAGAAGTGTTCACATTGCTTGGCAGAATCGCTTTTGTGCAGAAAACAGTAACACTTGTTCAGAACGAAAGAAAGCACAGAGCCCCAGATTTTATGTTGTCCTGGAGAGCTTGCAGAGCACTGGGGAAAGGCAGGCAGAGAATTCCCTGCTAGCACCTTCTCTGTGCCTGGGAAGCAGAAGTGTTCACATAGCTTCGCAGAATCGCTTTTGTGCAGAAAACAGTAACACTTGGTCAGGAAGAAAGAAAGCACAGAGCCCCAGATTTTATGTTGTCCTGGAGAGCTTGCAGAGCACTGGGGAAAGGCAGGCAGAGAATTCCCTGCTAGCACCTTCTCTGTGCCTGGGAAGCACAAGTGTTCACATTGCTTCGCAGAATCGCTTTTGTGCAGAAAACAGTAACACTTGTTCAGAACGAAAGAAAGCACAGAGCCCCAGATTTTATGTTGTCCTGGAGAGCTTGCAGAGCACTGGGGAAAGGCAGGCAGAGAATTCCCTGCTAGCACCTTCTCTGTGCCTGGGAAGCAGAAGTGTTCACATTGCTTCGCAGAATCGCTTTTGTGCAGAAAACAGTAACACTTGTTCAGAACGAAAGAAAGCACAGAGCCCCAGATTTGCTGTTGTCCTGGAGAGCTTGCAGAGCACTGGGGAAAGGCAGGCAGAGAATTCCCTGCTAGCACCTTCTCTGTGCCTGTTCACATTGCTTCGCAGAATCGCTTTTGTGCAGAAAACAGTAACACTTGTTCAGAACGAAAGAAAGCACAGAGCCCCAGATTTTATGTTGTCCTGGAGAGCTTGCAGAGCACTGGGGAAAGGCAGGCAGAGAATTCCCTGCTAGCACCTTCTCTGTGCCTGTTCACATTGCTTCGCAGAATCGCTTTTGTGCAGAAAACAGTAACTCTTGTTCAGAACAAAAGAAAGCACAGAGCCCCAGATTTTATGTTGTCCTGGAGAGCTTGCAGAGCACTGGGGAAAGGCAGGCAGAGAATTCCCTGCTAGCACCTTCTCTGTGCCTGGGAAGCACAAGTGTTCACATTGCTTCGCAGAATCGCTTTTGTGCAGAAAACAGTAACACTTGTTCAGAATGAAAGAAAGCACAGAGCCCCAGATTTTATGTTGTCCTGGAGAGCTTGCAGAGCACTGGGGAAAGGCAGGCAGAGAATTCCCTGCTAGCACCTTCTCTGTGCCTGTTCACATTGCTTCGCAGAATCGCTTTTGTGCAGAAAACAGTCACACTTGTTCAGAACGAAAGAAAGCACAGAGCCCCAGATTTTATGTTGTCCTGGAGAGCTTGCAGAGCACTGGGGAAAGGCAGGCAGAGAATTCCCTGCTAGCACCTTCTCTGTGCCTGGGAAGCACAAGTGTTCACATTGCTTTGCAGAATCGCTTTTGTGCAGAAAACAGTAACACTTGTTCAGAACGAAAGAAAGCACAGAGCCCCAGATTTGCTGTTGTCCTGGAGAGCTTGCAGAGCACTGGGGAAAGGCAGGCAGAGAATTCCCTGCTAGCACCTTCTCTGTGCCTGTTCACATTGCTTCGCAGAATCGCTTTTGTGCAGAAAACAGTAACACTTGTTCAGAACGAAAGAAAGCACAGAGCCCCAGATTTTATGTTGTCCTGGAGAGCTTGCAGAGCACTGGGGAAAGGCAGGCAGAGAATTCCCTGCTAGCACCTTCTCTGTGCCTGGGAAGCAGAAGTGTTCACATTGCTTCGCAGAATCGCTTTTGTGCAGAAAACAGTAACACTTGTTCAGAACGAAAGAAAGCACAGAGCCCCAGATTTTATGTTGTCCTGGAGAGCTTGCAGAGCACTGGGGAAAGGCAGGCAGAGAATTCCCTGCTAGCACCTTCTCTGTGCCTGGGAAGCACAAGTGTTCACATTGCTTCGCAGAATCGCTTTTGTGCAGAAAACAGTAACACTTGTTCAGAACGAAAGAAAGCACAGAGCCCCAGATTTTATGTTGTCCTGGAGAGCTTGCAGAGCACTGGGGAAAAGCAGGCAGAGAATTCCCTGCTAGCACCTTCTCTGTGCCTGGGAAGCACAAGTGTTCACATTGCTTCCAGAATTGCTTTTGTGCAGAAAACACTAACACTTGTTCAGAACGAAATAAAGCACAGAGCCCCAGATTTGCTGTTGTCCTGGAGAGCTTGCAGAGCACTGGGGAAAGGCAGGCAGAGAATTCCCTGCTAGCACCTTCTCTGTGCCTGGGAAGCACAAGTGTTCACATTGCTTCGCAGAATCGCTTTTGTGCAGAAAACAGTAACACTTGTTCAGAACGAAAGAAAGCACAGAGCCCCAGATTTTATGTTGTCCTGGAGAGCTTGCAGAGCACTGCGGAAAGGCAGGCAGAGAATTCCCTGCTAGCACCTTCTCTGTGCCTGTTCACATTGCTTCGCAGAATCGCTTTTGTGCAGAAAACAGTAACACTTGTTCAGAACGAAAGAAAGCACAGAGCCCCAGATTTTATGTTGTCCTGGAGAGCTTGCAGAGCACTGGGGAAAGGCAGGCAGAGAATTCCCTGCTAGCACCTTCTCTGTGCCTGGGAAGCACAAGTGTTCACATTGCTTGGCAGAATCGCTTTTGTGCAGAAAACAGTAACACTTGTTCAGAACGAAAGAAAGCACAGAGCCCCAGATTTGCTGTTGTCCTGGAGAGCTTGCAGAGCACTGGGGAAAGGCAGGCAGAGAATTCCCTGCTAGCACCTTCTCTGTGCCTGGGAAGCAGAAGTGTTCACATTGCTTCGCAGAATCGCTTTTGTGCAGAAAACAGTAACACTTGTTCAGAACGAAAGAAAGCACAGAGCCCCAGATTTTATGTTGTCCTGGAGAGCTTGCAGAGCACTGGGGAAAGGCAGGCAGAGAATTCCCTGCTAGCACCTTCTCTGTGCCTGTTCACATTGCTTCGCAGAATCGCTTTTGTGCAGAAAACAGTAACACTTGTTCAGAACGAAAGAAAGCACAGAGCCCCAGATTTTATGTTGTCCTGGAGAGCTTGCAGAGCACTGGGGAAAGGCAGGCACAGAATTCCCTGCTAGCACCTTCTCTGTGCCTGGGAAGCACAAGTGTTCACATTGCTTGGCAGAATCGCTTTTGTGCACAAAACAGTAACACTTGTTCAGAACGAAAGAAAGCACAGAGCCCCAGATTTGCTGTTGTCCTGGAGAGCTTGCAGAGCACTGGGGAAAGGCAGGCAGAGAATTCCCTGCTAGCACCTTCTCTGTGCCTGGGAAGCACAAGTGTTCACATTGCTTCGCAGAATCGCTTTTGTGCAGAAAACAGTAACACTTGTTCAGAACGAAAGAAAGCACAGAGCCCCAGATTTTATGTTGTCCTGGAGAGCTTGCAGAGCACTGGGGAAAGGCAGGCAGAGAATTCCCTGCTAGCACCTTCTCTGTGCCTGGGAAGCACAAGTGTTCACATTGCTTCGCAGAATCGCTTTTGTGCAGAAAACAGTAACACTTGTTCAGAACGAAAGAAAGCACAGAGCCCCAGATTTGCTGTTGTCCTGGAGAGCTTGCAGAGCACTGGGGAAAGGCAGGCAGAGAATTCCCTGCTAGCACCTTCTCTGTGCCTGGGAAGCACAAGTGTTCACATTGCTTCGCAGAATCGCTTTTGTGCAGAAAACAGTAACACTTGTTCAGAACGAAAGAAAGCACAGAGCCCCAGATTTTATGTTGTCCTGGAGAGCTTGCAGAGCACTGGGGAAAGGCAGGCAGAGAATTCCCTGCTAGCACCTTCTCTGTGCCTGGGAAGCAGAAGTGTTCACATTGCTTGGCAGAATCGCTTTTGTGCAGAAAACAGTAACACTTGTTCAGAACGAAAGAAAGCACAGAGCCCCAGATTTTATGTTGTCCTGGAGAGCTTGCAGAGCACTGGGGAAAGGCAGGCAGAGAATTCCCTGCTAGCACCTTCTCTGTGCCTGGGAAGCAGAAGTGTTCACATAGCTTCGCAGAATCGCTTTTGTGCAGAAAACAGTAACACTTGGTCAGGAAGAAAGAAAGCACAGAGCCCCAGATTTTATGTTGTCCTGGAGAGCTTGCAGAGCACTGGGGAAAGGCAGGCAGAGAATTCCCTGCTAGCACCTTCTCTGTGCCTGGGAAGCACAAGTGTTCACATTGCTTCGCAGAATCGCTTTTGTGCAGAAAACAGTAACACTTGTTCAGAACGAAAGAAAGCACAGAGCCCCAGATTTTATGTTGTCCTGGAGAGCTTGCAGAGCACTGGGGAAAGGCAGGCAGAGAATTCCCTGCTAGCACCTTCTCTGTGCCTGGGAAGCAGAAGTGTTCACATTGCTTCGCAGAATCGCTTTTGTGCAGAAAACAGTAACACTTGTTCAGAACGAAAGAAAGCACAGAGCCCCAGATTTGCTGTTGTCCTGGAGAGCTTGCAGAGCACTGGGGAAAGGCAGGCAGAGAATTCCCTGCTAGCACCTTCTCTGTGCCTGTTCACATTGCTTCGCAGAATCGCTTTTGTGCAGAAAACAGTAACACTTGTTCAGAACGAAAGAAAGCACAGAGCCCCAGATTTTATGTTGTCCTGGAGAGCTTGCAGAGCACTGGGGAAAGGCAGGCAGAGAATTCCCTGCTAGCACCTTCTCTGTGCCTGTTCACATTGCTTCGCAGAATCGCTTTTGTGCAGAAAACAGTAACTCTTGTTCAGAACAAAAGAAAGCACAGAGCCCCAGATTTTATGTTGTCCTGGAGAGCTTGCAGAGCACTGGGGAAAGGCAGGCAGAGAATTCCCTGCTAGCACCTTCTCTGTGCCTGGGAAGCACAAGTGTTCACATTGCTTCGCAGAATCGCTTTTGTGCAGAAAACAGTAACACTTGTTCAGAATGAAAGAAAGCACAGAGCCCCAGATTTTATGTTGTCCTGGAGAGCTTGCAGAGCACTGGGGAAAGGCAGGCAGAGAATTCCCTGCTAGCACCTTCTCTGTGCCTGTTCACATTGCTTCGCAGAATCGCTTTTGTGCAGAAAACAGTCACACTTGTTCAGAACGAAAGAAAGCACAGAGCCCCAGATTTTATGTTGTCCTGGAGAGCTTGCAGAGCACTGGGGAAAGGCAGGCAGAGAATTCCCTGCTAGCACCTTCTCTGTGCCTGGGAAGCACAAGTGTTCACATTGCTTTGCAGAATCGCTTTTGTGCAGAAAACAGTAACACTTGTTCAGAACGAAAGAAAGCACAGAGCCCCAGATTTGCTGTTGTCCTGGAGAGCTTGCAGAGCACTGGGGAAAGGCAGGCAGAGAATTCCCTGCTAGCACCTTCTCTGTGCCTGTTCACATTGCTTCGCAGAATCGCTTTTGTGCAGAAAACAGTAACACTTGTTCAGAACGAAAGAAAGCACAGAGCCCCAGATTTTATGTTGTCCTGGAGAGCTTGCAGAGCACTGGGGAAAGGCAGGCAGAGAATTCCCTGCTAGCACCTTCTCTGTGCCTGGGAAGCAGAAGTGTTCACATTGCTTCGCAGAATCGCTTTTGTGCAGAAAACAGTAACACTTGTTCAGAACGAAAGAAAGCACAGAGCCCCAGATTTTATGTTGTCCTGGAGAGCTTGCAGAGCACTGGGGAAAGGCAGGCAGAGAATTCCCTGCTAGCACCTTCTCTGTGCCTGGGAAGCACAAGTGTTCACATTGCTTCGCAGAATCGCTTTTGTGCAGAAAACAGTAACACTTGTTCAGAACGAAAGAAAGCACAGAGCCCCAGATTTGCTGTTGTCCTGGAGAGCTTGCAGAGCACTGGGGAAAGGCAGGCAGAGAATTCCCTGCTAGCACCTTCTCTGTGCCTGGGAAGCAGAAGTGTTCACATTGCTTCGCAGAATCGCTTTTGTGCAGAAAACAGTAACACTTGTTCAGAACGAAAGAAAGCACAGAGCCCCAGATTTTATGTTGTCCTGGAGAGCTTGCAGAGCACTGGGGAAAGGCAGGCAGAGAATTCCCTGCTAGCACCTTCTCTGTGCCTGTTCACATTGCTTCGCAGAATCGCTTTTGTGCAGAAAACAGTAACACTTGTTCAGAACGAAAGAAAGCACAGAGCCCCAGATTTTATGTTGTCCTGGAGAGCTTGCAGAGCACTGGGGAAAGGCAGGCACAGAATTCCCTGCTAGCACCTTCTCTGTGCCTGGGAAGCACAAGTGTTCACATTGCTTGGCAGAATCGCTTTTGTGCACAAAACAGTAACACTTGTTCAGAACGAAAGAAAGCACAGAGCCCCAGATTTGCTGTTGTCCTGGAGAGCTTGCAGAGCACTGGGGAAAGGCAGGCAGAGAATTCCCTGCTAGCACCTTCTCTGTGCCTGGGAAGCACAAGTGTTCACATTGCTTCGCAGAATCGCTTTTGTGCAGAAAACAGTAACACTTGTTCAGAACGAAAGAAAGCACAGAGCCCCAGATTTTATGTTGTCCTGGAGAGCTTGCAGAGCACTGGGGAAAGGCAGGCAGAGAATTCCCTGCTAGCACCTTCTCTGTGCCTGGGAAGCAGAAGTGTTCACATTGCTTGGCAGAATCGCTTTTGTGCAGAAAACAGTAACACTTGTTCAGAACGAAAGAAAGCACAGAGCCCCAGATTTTATGTTGTCCTGGAGAGCTTGCAGAGCACTGGGGAAAGGCAGGCAGAGAATTCCCTGCTAGCACCTTCTCTGTGCCTGGGAAGCACAAGTGTTCACATTGCTTCGCAGAATCGCTTTTGTGCAGAAAACAGTAACACTTGTTCAGAACGAAAGAAAGCACAGAGCCCCAGATTTTATGTTGTCCTGGAGAGCTTGCAGAGCACTGGGGAAAGGCAGGCAGAGAATTCCCTGCTAGCACCTTCTCTGTGCCTGGGAAGCACAAGTGTTCACATTGCTTCGCAGAATCGCTTTTGTGCAGAAAACAGTAATACTTGTTCAGAACGAAAGAAAGCACAGAGCCCCAGATTTGCTGTTGTCCTGGAGAGCTTGCAGAGCACTGGGGAAAGGCAGGCAGAGAATTCCCTGCTAGCACCTTCTCTGTGCCTGGGAAGCAGAAGTGTTCACATTGCTTGGCAGAATCGCTTTTGTGCAGAAAACAGTAACACTTGTTCAGAACGAAAGAAAGCACAGAGCCCCAGATTTGCTGTTGTCCTGGAGAGCTTGCAGAGCACTGGGGAAAGGCAGGCAGAGAATTCCCTGCTAGCACCTTCTCTGTGCCTGGGAAGCAGAAGTGTTCACATTGCTTGGCAGAATCGCTTTTGTGCAGAAAACAGTAACACTTGTTCAGAACGAAAGAAAGCACAGAGCCCCAGATTTTATGTTGTCCTGGAGAGCTTGCAGAGCACTGGGGAAAGGCAGGCAGAGAATTCCCTGCTAGCACCTTCTCTGTGCCTGGGAAGCAGAAGTGTTCACATTGCTTGGCAGAATCGCTTTTGTGCAGAAAACAGTAACACTTGTTCAGAACGAAAGAAAGCACAGAGCCCCAGATTTGCTGTTGTCCTGGAGAGCTTGCAGAGCACTGGGGAAAGGCAGGCAGAGAATTCCCTGCTAGCACCTTCTCTGTGCCTGTTCACATTGCTTCGCAGAATCGCTTTTGTGCAGAAAACAGTAACACTTGTTCAGAACGAAAGAAAGCACAGAGCCCCAGATTTTATGTTGTCCTGGAGAGCTTGCAGAGCACTGGGGAAAGGCAGGCAGAGAATTCCCTGCTAGCACCTTCTCTGTGCCTGTTCACATTGCTTCGCAGAATCGCTTTTGTGCAGAAAACAGTAACACTTGTTCAGAACAAAAGAAAGCACAGAGCCCCAGATTTTATGTTGTCCTGGAGAGCTTGCAGAGCACTGGGGAAAGGCAGGCAGAGAATTCCCTGCTAGCACCTTCTCTGTGCCTGGGAAGCAGAAGTGTTCACATTGCTTGGCAGAATCGCTTTTGTGCAGAAAACAGTAACACTTGTTCAGAACGAAAGAAAGCACAGAGCCCCAGATTTGCTGTTGTCCTGGAGAGCTTGCAGAGCACTGGGGAAAGGCAGGCAGAGAATTCCCTGCTAGCACCTTCTCTGTGCCTGGGAAGCACAAGTGTTCACATTGCTTGGCAGAATCGCTTTTGTGCAGAAAACAGTAACACTTGTTCAGAACGAAAGAAAGCACAGAGCCCCAGATTTGCTGTTGTCCTGGAGAGCTTGCAGAGCACTGGGGAAAGGCAGGCAGAGAATTCCCTGCTAGCACCTTCTCTGTGCCTGGGAAGCACAAGTGTTCACATTGCTTCGCAGAATCGCTTTTGTGCAGAAAACAGTAACACTTGTTCAGAACGAAAGAAAGCACAGAGCCCCAGATTTGCTGTTGTCCTGGAGAGCTTGCAGAGCACTGGGGAAAGGCAGGCAGAGAATTCCCTGCTAGCACCTTCTCTGTGCCTGGGAAGCAGAAGTGTTCACATTGCTTCGCAGAATCGCTTTTGTGCAGAAAACAGTAACACTTGTTCAGAACGAAAGAAAGCACAGAGCCCCAGATTTGCTGTTGTCCTGGAGAGCTTGCAGAGCACTGGGGAAAGGCAGGCAGAGAATTCCCTGCTAGCACCTTCTCTGTGCCTGGGAAGCAGAAGTGTTCACATTGCTTGGCAGAATCGCTTTTGTGCAGAAAACAGTAACACTTGTTCAGAACGAAAGAAAGCACAGAGCCCCAGATTTTATGTTGTCCTGGAGAGCTTGCAGAGCACTGGGGAAAGGCAGGCAGAGAATTCCCTGCTAGCACCTTCTCTGTGCCTGGGAAGCACAAGTGTTCACATTGCTTCGCAGAATCGCTTTTGTGCAGAAAACAGTAACACTTGTTCAGAACGAAAGAAAGCACAGAGCCCCAGATTTTATGTTGTCCTGGAGAGCTTGCAGAGCACTGGGGAAAGGCAGGCAGAGAATTCCCTGCTAGCACCTTCTCTGTGCCTGTTCACATTGCTTCGCAGAATCGCTTTTGTGCAGAAAACAGTAACACTTGTTCAGAACGAAAGAAAGCACAGAGCCCCAGATTTGCTGTTGTCCTGGAGAGCTTGCAGAGCACTGGGGAAAGGCAGGCAGAGAATTCCCTGCTAGCACCTTCTCTGTGCCTGGGAAGCAGAAGTGTTCACATTGCTTCGCAGAATCGCTTTTGTGCAGAAAACAGTAACACTTGTTCAGAACGAAAGAAAGCACAGAGCCCCAGATTTTATGTTGTCCTGGAGAGCTTGCAGAGCACTGGGGAAAGGCAGGCAGAGAATTCCCTGCTAGCACCTTCTCTGTGCCTGTTCACATTGCTTCGCAGAATCGCTTTTGTGCAGAAAACAGTAACACTTGTTCAGAACAAAAGAAAGCACAGAGCCCCAGATTTTATGTTGTCCTGGAGAGCTTGCAGAGCACTGGGGAAAGGCAGGCAGAGAATTCCCTGCTAGCACCTTCTCTGTGCCTGGGAAGCAGAAGTGTTCACATTGCTTGGCAGAATCGCTTTTGTGCAGAAAACAGTAACACTTGTTCAGAACGAAAGAAAGCACAGAGCCCCAGATTTTATGTTGTCCTGGAGAGCTTGCAGAGCACTGGGGAAAGGCAGGCAGAGAATTCCCTGCTAGCACCTTCTCTGTGCCTGGGAAGCACAAGTGTTCACATTGCTTCGCAGAATCGCTTTTGTGCAGAAAACAGTAACACTTGTTCAGAACGAAAGAAAGCACAGAGCCCCAGATTTTATGTTGTCCTGGAGAGCTTGCAGAGCACTGGGGAAAGGCAGGCAGAGAATTCCCTGCTAGCACCTTCTCTGTGCCTGGGAAGCACAAGTGTTCACATTGCTTCGCAGAATCGCTTTTGTGCAGAAAACAGTAACACTTGTTCAGAACGAAAGAAAGCACAGAGCCCCAGATTTGCTGTTGTCCTGGAGAGCTTGCAGAGCACTGGGGAAAGGCAGGCAGAGAATTCCCTGCTAGCACCTTCTCTGTGCCTGGGAAGCAGAAGTGTTCACATTGCTTCGCAGAATCGCTTTTGTGCAGAAAACAGTAACACTTGTTCAGAACGAAAGAAAGCACAGAGCCCCAGATTTGCTGTTGTCCTGGAGAGCTTGCAGAGCACTGGGGAAAGGCAGGCAGAGAATTCCCTGCTAGCACCTTCTCTGTGCCTGGGAAGCACAAGTGTTCACATTGCTTGGCAGAATCGCTTTTGTGCAGAAAACAGTAACACTTGTTCAGAACGAAAGAAAGCACAGAGCCCCAGATTTTATGTTGTCCTGGAGAGCTTGCAGAGCACTGGGGAAAGGCAGGCAGAGAATTCCCTGCTAGCACCTTCTCTGTGCCTGGGAAGCACAAGTGTTCACATTGCTTCGCAGAATCGCTTTTGTGCAGAAAACAGTAACACTTGTTCAGAACGAAAGAAAGCACAGAGCCCCAGATTTTATGTTGTCCTGGAGAGCTTGCAGAGCACTGGCGAAAGGCAGGCAGAGAATTCCCTGCTAGCACCTTCTCTGTGCCTGTTCACATTGCTTCGCAGAATCGCTTTTGTGCAGAAAACAGTAACACTTGTTCAGAACGAAAGAAAGCACAGAGCCCCAGATTTTATGTTGTCCTGGAGAGCTTGCAGAGCACTGGGGAAAGGCAGGCAGAGAATTCCCTGCTAGCACCTTCTCTGTGCCTGGGAAGCACAAGTGTTCACATTGCTTGGCAGAATCGCTTTTGTGCAGAAAACAGTAACACTTGTTCAGAACGAAAGAAAGCACAGAGCCCCAGATTTTATGTTGTCCTGGAGAGCTTGCAGAGCACTGGGGAAAGGCAGGCAGAGAATTCCCTGCTAGCACCTTCTCTGTGCCTGGGAAGCAGAAGTGTTCACATTGCTTCGCAGAATCGCTTTTGTGCAGAAAACAGTAACACTTGTTCAGAACGAAAGAAAGCACAGAGCCCCAGATTTTATGTTGTCCTGGAGAGCTTGCAGAGCACTGGGGAAAGGCAGGCAGAGAATTCCCTGCTAGCACCTTCTCTGTGCCTGGGAAGCAGAAGTGTTCACATTGCTTCGCAGAATCGCTTTTGTGCAGAAAACAGTAACACTTGTTCAGAACGAAAGAAAGCACAGAGCCCCAGATTTGTTGTTGTCCTGGAGAGCTTGCAGAGCACTGGGGAAAGGCAGGCAGAGAATTCCCTGCTAGCACCTTCTCTGTGCCTGGGAAGCAGAAGTGTTCACATTGCTTGGCAGAATCGCTTTTGTGCAGAAAACAGTAACACTTGTTCAGAACGAAAGAAAGCACAGAGCCCCAGATTTTATGTTGTCCTGGAGAGCTTGCAGAGCACTGGGGAAAGGCAGGCAGAGAATTCCCTGCTAGCACCTTCTCTGTGCCTGGGAAGCACAAGTGTTCACATTGCTTCGCAGAATCGCTTTTGTGCAGAAAACAGTAACACTTGTTCAGAACGAAAGAAAGCACAGAGCCCCAGATTTTATGTTGTCCTGGAGAGCTTGCAGAGCACTGGGGAAAGGCAGGCAGAGAATTCCCTGCTAGCACCTTCTCTGTGCCTGGGAAGCAGAAGTGTTCACACTGCTTGGCAGAATCGCTTTTGTGCAGAAAACAGTAACACTTGTTCAGAACGAAAGAAAGCACAGAGCCCCAGATTTTATGTTGTCCTGGAGAGCTTGCAGAGCACTGGGGAAAGGCAGGCAGAGAATTCCCTGCTAGCACCTTCTCTGTGCCTGGGAAGCACAAGTGTTCACATTGCTTCGCAGAATCGCTTTTGTGCAGAAAACAGTAACACTTGGTCAGGAAGAAAGAAAGCACAGAGCCCCAGATTTTATGTTGTCCTGGAGAGCTTGCAGAGCACTGGGGAAAGGCAGGCAGAGAATTCCCTGCTAGCACCTTCTCTGTGCCTGGGAAGCACAAGTGTTCACATTGCTTCGCAGAATCGCTTTTGTGCAGAAAACAGTAACACTTGGTCAGGAAGAAAGAAAGCACAGAGCCCCAGATTTTATGTTGTCCTGGAGAGCTTGCAGAGCACTGGGGAAAGGCAGGCAGAGAATTCCCTGCTAGCACCTTCTCTGTGCCTGGGAAGCACAAGTGTTCACATTGCTTCGCAGAATCGCTTTTGTGCAGAAAACAGTCACACTTGTTCAGAACGAAAGAAAGCACAGAGCCCCAGATTTTATGTTGTCCTGGAGAGCTTGCAGAGCACTGGGGAAAGGCAGGCAGAGAATTCCCTGCTAGCACCTTCTCTGTGCCTGGGAAGCACAAGTGTTCACATTGCTTCGCAGAATCGCTTTTGTGCAGAAAACAGTAACACTTGTTCAGAACGAAAGAAAGCACAGAGCCCCAGATTTTATGTTGTCCTGGAGAGCTTGCAGAGCACTGGGGAAAGGCAGGCAGAGAATTCCCTGCTAGCACCTTCTCTGTGCCTGTTCACATAGCTTCGCAGAATCGCTTTTGTGCAGATAACAGTAACACTTGGTCAGGAAGAAAGAAAGCACAGAGCCCCAGATTTTATGTTGTCCTGGAGAGCTTGCAGAGCACTGGGGAAAGGCAGGCAGAGAATTCCCTGCTAGCACCTTCTCTGTGCCTGGGAAGCACAAGTGTTCACATTGCTTCGCAGAATCACTTTTGTGCAGAAAACAGTAACACTTGTTCAGAACGAAAGAAAGCACAGAGCCCCAGATTTTATGTTGTCCTGGAGAGCTTGCAGAGCACTGGGGAAAGGCAGGCAGAGAATTCCCTGCTAGCACCTTCTCTGTGCCTGGGAAGCACAAGTGTTCACATTGCTTCGCAGAATCGCTTTTGTGCAGAAAACAGTAACACTTGTTCAGAACGAAAGAAAGCACAGAGCCCCAGAATTTATGTTGTCCTGGAGAGCTTGCAGAGCACTGGGGAAAGGCAGGCAGAGAATTCCCTGCTAGCACCTTCTCAGTGCCTGGGAAGCACAAGTGTTCACATTGCTTCGCAGAATCGCTTTTGTGCAGAAAACAGTAACACTTGTTCAGAACGAAAGAAAGCACAGAGCCCCAGATTTTATGTTGTCCTGGAGAGCTTGCAGAGCACTGGGGAAAGGCAGGCAGAGAATTCCCTGCTAGCACCTTCTCTGTGCCTGGGAAGCACAAGTGTTCACATTGCTTCGCAGAATCGCTTTTGTGCAGAAAACAGTAACACTTGTTCAGAACGAAAGAAAGCACAGAGCCCCAGATTTTATGTTGTCCTGGAGAGCTTGCAGAGCACTGGGGAAAGGCAGGCAGAGAATTCCCTGCTAGCACCTTCTCTGTGCCTGGGAAGCAGAAGTGTTCACATTGCTTGGCAGAATCGCTTTTGTGCAGAAAACAGTAACACTTGTTCAGAACGAAAGAAAGCACAGAGCCCCAGATTTTATGTTGTCCTGGAGAGCTTGCAGAGCACTGGGGAAAGGCAGGCAGAGAATTCCCTGCTAGCACCTTCTCTGTGCCTGGGAAGCACAAGTGTTCACATTGCTTCGCAGAATCGCTTTTGTGCAGAAAACAGTAACACTTGTTCAGAACGAAAGAAAGCACAGAGCCCCAGATTTTATGTTGTCCTGGAGAGCTTGCAGAGCACTGGGGAAAGGCAGGCAGAGAATTCCCTGCTAGCACCTTCTCTGTGCCTGTTCACATTGCTTGGCAGAATCGCTTTTGTGCAGAAAACAGTAACACTTGTTCAGAACGAAAGAAAGCACAGAGCCCCAGATTTTATGTTGTCCTGGAGAGCTTGCAGAGCACTGGGGAAAGGCAGGCAGAGAATTCCCTGCTAGCACCTTCTCTGTGCCTGTTCACATTGCTTCGCAGAATCGCTTTTGTGCAGAAAACAGTAACACTTGTTCAGAACGAAAGAAAGCACAGAGCCCCAGATTTTATGTTGTCCTGGAGAGCTTGCAGAGCACTGGGGAAAGGCAGGCAGAGAATTCCCTGCTAGCACCTTCTCTGTGCCTGGGAAGCACAAGTGTTCACATTGCTTCGCAGAATCGCTTTTGTGCAGAAAACAGTAACACTTGTTCAGAACGAAAGAAAGCACAGAGCCCCAGATTTGCTGTTGTCCTGGAGAGCTTGCAGAGCACTGGGGAAAGGCAGGCAGAGAATTCCCTGCTAGCACCTTCTCTGTGCCTGTTCACATTGCTTCGCAGAATCGCTTTTGTGCAGAAAACAGTAACACTTGTTCAGAACGAAAGAAAGCACAGAGCCCCAGATTTTATGTTGTCCTGGAGAGCTTGCAGAGCACTGGGGAAAGGCAGGCAGAGAATTCCCTGCTAGCACCTTCTCTGTGCCTGGGAAGCAGAAGTGTTCACATTGCTTCCAGAATTGCTTTTGTGCAGAAAACAGTAACACTTGTTCAGAACGAAAGAAAGCACAGAGCCCCAGATTTTATGTTGTCCTGGAGAGCTTGCAGAGCACTGGGGAAAGGCAGGCAGAGAATTCCCTGCTAGCACCTTCTCTGTGCCTGGGAAGCACAAGTGTTCACATTGCTTCGCAGAATCACTTTTGTGCAGAAAACAGTAACACTTGTTCAGAACGAAAGAAAGCACAGAGCCCCAGATTTTATGTTGTCCTGGAGAGCTTGCAGAGCACTGGGGAAAGGCAGGCAGAGAATTCCCTGCTAGCACCTTCTCTGTGCCTGGGAAGCACAAGTGTTCACATTGCTTCGCAGAATCGCTTTTGTGCAGAAAACAGTAACACTTGTTCAGAACGAAAGAAAGCACAGAGCCCCAGAATTTATGTTGTCCTGGAGAGCTTGCAGAGCACTGGGGAAAGGCAGGCAGAGAATTCCCTGCTAGCACCTTCTCAGTGCCTGGGAAGCACAAGTGTTCACATTGCTTCGCAGAATCGCTTTTGTGCAGAAAACAGTAACACTTGTTCAGAACGAAAGAAAGCACAGAGCCCCAGATTTTATGTTGTCCTGGAGAGCTTGCAGAGCACTGGGGAAAGGCAGGCAGAGAATTCCCTGCTAGCACCTTCTCTGTGCCTGGGAAGCAGAAGTGTTCACATTGCTTCGCAGAATCGCTTTTGTGCAGAAAACACTAACACTTGTTCAGAACGAAAGAAAGCACAGAGCCCCAGATTTTATGTTGTCCTGGAGAGCTTGCAGAGCACTGGGGAAAGGCAGGCAGAGAATTCCCTGCTAGCACCTTCTCTGTGCCTGGGAAGCACAAGTGTTCACATTGCTTCGCAGAATCGCTTTTGTGCAGAAAACAGTAACACTTGTTCAGAACGAAAGAAAGCACAGAGCCCCAGATTTTATGTTGTCCTGGAGAGCTTGCAGAGCACTGGGGAAAGGCAGGCAGAGAATTCCCTGCTAGCACCTTCTCTGTGCCTGTTCACATTGCTTCGCAGAATCGCTTTTGTGCAGAAAACAGTAACACTTGTTCAGAACGAAAGAAAGCACAGAGCCCCAGATTTTATGTTGTCCTGGAGAGCTTGCAGAGCACTGGGGAAAGGCAGGCAGAGAATTCCCTGCTAGCACCTTCTCTGTGCCTGGGAAGCACAAGTGTTCACATTGCTTCGCAGAATCGCTTTTGTGCAGAAAACAGTAACACTTGTTCAGAACGAAAGAAAGCACAGAGCCCCAGAATTTATGTTGTCCTGGAGAGCTTGCAGAGCACTGGGGAAAGGCAGGCAGAGAATTCCCTGCTAGCACCTTCTCAGTGCCTGGGAAGCACAAGTGTTCACATTGCTTCGCAGAATCGCTTTTGTGCAGAAAACAGTAACACTTGTTCAGAACGAAAGAAAGCACAGAGCCCCAGATTTTATGTTGTCCTGGAGAGCTTGCAGAGCACTGGGGAAAGGCAGGCAGAGAATTCCCTGCTAGCACCTTCTCTGTGCCTGGGAAGCAGAAGTGTTCACATTGCTTCGCAGAATCGCTTTTGTGCAGAAAACAGTAACACTTGTTCAGAACGAAAGAAAGCACAGAGCCCCAGATTTGCTGTTGTCCTGGAGAGCTTGCAGAGCACTGGGGAAAGGCAGGCAGAGAATTCCCTGCTAGCACCTTCTCTGTGCCTGGGAAGCACAAGTGTTCACATTGCTTCGCAGAATCGCTTTTGTGCAGAAAACAGTAACACTTGTTCAGAACGAAAGAAAGCACAGAGCCCCAGATTTTATGTTGTCCTGGAGAGCTTGCAGAGCACTGGGGAAAGGCAGGCAGAGAATTCCCTGCTAGCACCTTCTCTGTGCCTGTTCACATTGCTTCGCAGAATCGCTTTTGTGCAGAAAACAGTAACACTTGTTCAGAACGAAAGAAAGCACAGAGCCCCAGATTTTATGTTGTCCTGGAGAGCTTGCAGAGCACTGGGGAAAGGCAGGCAGAGAATTCCCTGCTAGCACCTTCTCTGTGCCTGGGAAGCACAAGTGTTCACATTGCTTCGCAGAATCGCTTTTGTGCAGAAAACACTAACACTTGGTCAGGAAGAAAGAAAGCACAGAGCCCCAGATTTTATGTTGTCCTGGAGAGCTTGCAGAGCACTGGGGAAAGGCAGGCAGAGAATTCCCTGCTAGCACCTTCTCTGTGCCTGGGAAGCACAAGTGTTCACATTGCTTCGCAGAATCGCTTTTGTGCAGAAAACAGTAACACTTGTTCAGAACGAAAGAAAGCACAGAGCCCCAGATTTTATGTTGTCCTGGAGAGCTTGCAGAGCACTGGGGAAAGGCAGGCAGAGAATTCCCTGCTAGCACCTTCTCTGTGCCTGGGAAGCACAAGTGTTCACATTGCTTCGCAGAATCGCTTTTGTGCAGAAAATAGTAACACTTGTTCAGAACGAAAGAAAGCACAGAGCCCCAGATTTGCTGTTGTCCTGGAGAGCTTGCAGAGCACTGGGGAAAGGCAGGCAGAGAATTCCCTGCTAGCACCTTCTCTGTGCCTGGGAAGCAGAAGTGTTCACATTGCTTCGCAGAATCGCTTTTGTGCAGAAAACAGTAACACTTGTTCAGAACGAAAGAAAGCACAGAGCCCCAGATTTTATGTTGTCCTGGAGAGCTTGCAGAGCACTGGGGAAAGGCAGGCAGAGAATTCCCTGCTAGCACCTTCTCTGTGCCTGGGAAGCACAAGTGTTCACATTGCTTCGCAGAATCGCTTTTGTGCAGAAAACAGTAACACTTGTTCAGAACGAAAGAAAGCACAGAGCCCCAGATTTTATGTTGTCCTGGAGAGCTTGCAGAGCACTGGGGAAAGGCAGGCAGAGAATTCCCTGCTAGCACCTTCTCTGTGCCTGGGAAGCACAAGTGTTCACATTGCTTCGCAGAATCGCTTTTGTGCAGAAAACAGTAAAACTTGGTCAGGAAGAAAGAAAGCACAGAGCCCCAGATTTTATGTTGTCCTGGAGAGCTTGCAGAGCACTGGGGAAAGGCAGGCAGAGAATTCCCTGCTAGCACCTTCTCTGTGCCTGGGAAGCACAAGTGTTCACATTGCTTCGCAGAATCGCTTTTGTGCAGAAAACAGTAACACTTGTTCAGAACGAAAGAAAGCACAGAGCCCCAGATTTGCTGTTGTCCTGGAGAGCTTGCAGAGCACTGGGGAAAGGCAGGCAGAGAATTCCCTGCTAGCACCTTCTCTGTGCCTGGGAAGCAGAAGTGTTCACATTGCTTCCAGAATTGCTTTTGTGCAGAAAACACTAACACTTGTTCAGAACGAAAGAAAGCACAGAGCCCCAGATTTTATGTTGTCCTGGAGAGCTTGCAGAGCACTGGGGAAAGGCAGGCAGAGAATTCCCTGCTAGCACCTTCTCTGTGCCTGGGAAGCACAAGTGTTCACATTGCTTCGCAGAATCACTTTTGTGCAGAAAACAGTAACACTTGTTCAGAACGAAAGAAAGCACAGAGCCCCAGATTTGCTGTTGTCCTGGAGAGCTTGCAGAGCACTGGGGAAAGGCAGGCAGAGAATTCCCTGCTAGCACCTTCTCTGTGCCTGGGAAGCAGAAGTGTTCACATTGCTTCGCAGAATCGCTTTTGTGCAGAAAACAGTAACACTTGTTCAGAACGAAAGAAAGCACAGAGCCCCAGATTTTATGTTGTCCTGGAGAGCTTGCAGAGCACTGGGGAAAGGCAGGCAGAGAATTCCCTGCTAGCACCTTCTCTGTGCCTGGGAAGCACAAGTGTTCACATTGCTTCGCAGAATCGCTTTTGTGCAGAAAACAGTAACACTTGTTCAGAACGAAAGAAAGCACAGAGCCCCAGATTTTATGTTGTCCTGGAGAGCTTGCAGAGCACTGGGGAAAGGCAGGCAGAGAATTCCCTGCTAGCACCTTCTCTGTGCCTGGGAAGCACAAGTGTTCACATTGCTTCGCAGAATCGCTTTTGTGCAGAAAACAGTAACACTTGTTCAGAACGAAAGAAAGCACAGAGCAACAGATTTTATGTTGTCCTGGAGAGCTTGCAGAGCACTGGGGAAAGGCAGGCAGAGAATTCCCTGCTAGCACCTTCTCTGTGCCTGTTCACATTGCTTCGCAGAATCGCTTTTGTGCAGAAAACAGTAACACTTGTTCAGAACAAAAGAAAGCACAGAGCCCCAGATTTTATGTTGTCCTGGAGAGCTTGCAGAGCACTGGGGAAAGGCAGGCAGAGAATTCCCTGCTAGCACCTTCTCTGTGCCTGGGAAGCACAAGTGTTCACATTGCTTCGCAGAATCGCTTTTGTGCAGAAAACAGTAACACTTGTTCAGAACGAAAGAAAGCACAGAGCCCCAGATTTTATGTTGTCCTGGAGAGCTTGCAGAGCACTGGGGAAAGGCAGGCAGAGAATTCCCTGCTAGCACCTTCTCTGTGCCTGTTCACATAGCTTCGCAGAATCGCTTTTGTGCAGATAACAGTAACACTTGTTCAGGAAGAAAGAAAGCACAGAGCCCCAGATTTTATGTTGTCCTGGAGAGCTTGCAGAGCACTGGGGAAAGGCAGGCAGAGAATTCCCTGCTAGCACCTTCTCTGTGCCTGGGAAGCAGAAGTGTTCACATTGCTTCGCAGAATCGCTTTTGTGCAGAAAACAGTAACACTTGGTCAGGAAGAAAGAAAGCACAGAGCCCCAGATTTGCTGTTGTCCTGGAGAGCTTGCAGAGCACTGGGGAAAGGCAGGCAGAGAATTCCCTGCTAGCACCTTCTCTGTGCCTGGGAAGCACAAGTGTTCACATTGCTTCGCAGAATCGCTTTTGTGCAGAAAACAGTAACACTTGTTCAGAACGAAAGAAAGCACAGAGCCCCAGATTTTATGTTGTCCTGGAGAGCTTGCAGAGCACCGGGGAAAGGCAGGCAGAGAATTCCCTGCTAGCACCTTCTCTGTGCCTGGGAAGCACAAGTGTTCACATTGCTTCGCAGAATCGCTTTTGTGCAGAAAACAGTAACACTTGGTCAGGAAGAAAGAAAGCACAGAGCCCCAGATTTGCTGTTGTCCTGGAGAGCTTGCAGAGCACTGGGGAAAGGCAGGCAGAGAATTCCCTGCTAGCACCTTCTCTGTGCCTGGGAAGCACAAGTGTTCACATTGCTTCGCGGAATCGCTTTTGTGCAGAAAACAGTAACACTTGGTCAGGAAGAAAGAAAGCACAGAGCCCCAGATTTTATGTTGTCCTGGAGAGCTTGCAGAGCACTGGGGAAAGGCAGGCAGAGAATTCCCTGCTAGCACCTTCTCTGTGCCTGGGAAGCAGAAGTGTTCACATTGCTTCGCAGAATCGCTTTTGTGCAGAAAACAGTAACACTTGTTCAGAACGAAAGAAAGCACAGAGCAACAGATTTTATGTTGTCCTGGAGAGCTTGCAGAGCACTGGGGAAAGGCAGGCAGAGAATTCCCTGCTAGCACCTTCTCTGTGCCTGTTCACATTGCTTCGCAGAATCGCTTTTGTGCAGAAAACAGTAACACTTGTTCAGAACAAAAGAAAGCACAGAGCCCCAGATTTTATGTTGTCCTGGAGAGCTTGCAGAGCACTGGGGAAAGGCAGGCAGAGAATTCCCTGCTAGCACCTTCTCTGTGCCTGGGAAGCACAAGTGTTCACATTGCTTCGCAGAATCGCTTTTGTGCAGAAAACAGTAACACTTGTTCAGAACGAAAGAAAGCACAGAGCCCCAGATTTTATGTTGTCCTGGAGAGCTTGCAGAGCACTGGGGAAAGGCAGGCAGAGAATTCCCTGCTAGCACCTTCTCTGTGCCTGGGAAGCACAAGTGTTCACATTGCTTCGCAGAATCGCTTTTGTGCAGAAAACAGTAACACTTGTTCAGAACGAAAGAAAGCACAGAGCCCCAGATTTTATGTTGTCCTGGAGAGCTTGCAGGGCACTGGGGAAAGGCAGGCAGAGAATTCCCTGCTAGCACCTTCTCTGTGCCTGGGAAGCACAAGTGTTCACATTGCTTCGCAGAATCGCTTTTGTGCAGAAAACAGTAACACTTGTTCAGAACGAAAGAAAGCACAGAGCCCCAGATTTGCTGTTGTCCTGGAGAGCTTGCAGAGCACTGGGGAAAGGCAGGCAGAGAATTCCCTGCTAGCACCTTCTCTGTGCCTGGGAAGCACAAGTGTTCACATTGCTTCGCAGAATCGCTTTTGTGCAGAAAACAGTAACACTTGTTCAGAACGAAAGAAAGCACAGAGCCCCAGATTTGCTGTTGTCCTGGAGAGCTTGCAGAGCACTGGGGAAAGGCAGGCAGAGAATTCCCTGCTAGCACCTTCTCTGTGCCTGGGAAGCACAAGTGTTCACATTGCTTCGCAGAATCGCTTTTGTGCAGAAAACAGTAACACTTGTTCAGAACGAAAGAAAGCACAGAGCCCCAGATTTGCTGTTGTCCTGGAGAGCTTGCAGAGCACTGGGGAAAGGCAGGCAGAGAATTCCCTGCTAGCACCTTCTCTGTGCCTGGGAAGCAGAAGTGTTCACATTGCTTGGCAGAATCGCTTTTGTGCAGAAAACAGTAACACTTGTTCAGAACGAAAGAAAGCACAGAGCCCCAGATTTTATGTTGTCCTGGAGAGCTTGCAGAGCACTGGGGAAAGGCAGGCAGAGAATTCCCTGCTAGCACCTTCTCTGTGCGTGGGAAGCACAAGTGTTCACATTGCTTCGCAGAATCGCTTTTGTGCAGAAAACAGTAACACTTGTTCAGAACGAAAGAAAGCACAGAGCCCCAGATTTTATGTTGTCCTGGAGAGCTTGCAGAGCACTGGGGAAAGGCAGGCAGAGAATTCCCTGCTAGCACCTTCTCTGTGCCTGGGAAGCAGAAGTGTTCACATTGCTTGGCAGAATCGCTTTTGTGCAGAAAACAGTAACACTTGTTCAGAACGAAAGAAAGCACAGAGCCCCAGATTTTATGTTGTCCTGGAGAGCTTGCAGAGCACTGGGGAAAGGCAGGCAGAGAATTCCCTGCTAGCACCTTCTCTGTGCCTGTTCACATTGCTTGGCAGAATCGCTTTTGTGCAGAAAACAGTAACACTTGTTCAGAACGAAAGAAAGCACAGAGCCCCAGATTTTATGTTGTCCTGGAGAGCTTGCAGAGCACTGGGGAAAGGCAGGCAGAGAATTCCCTGCTAGCACCTTCTCTGTGCCTGGGAAGCAGAAGTGTTCACATAGCTTCGCAGAATCGCTTTTGTGCAGAAAACAGTAACACTTGTTCAGAACGAAAGAAAGCACAGAGCCCCAGATTTTATGTTGTCCTGGAGAGCTTGCAGAGCACTGGGGAAAGGCAGGCAGAGAATTCCCTGCTAGCACCTTCTCTGTGCCTGGGAAGCACAAGTGTTCACATTGCTTGGCAGAATCGCTTTTGTGCAGAAAACAGTAACACTTGTTCAGAACGAAAGAAAGCACAGAGCCCCAGATTTTATGTTGTCCTGGAGAGCTTGCAGAGCACTGGGGAAAGGCAGGCAGAGAATTCCCTGCTAGCACCTTCTCTGTGCCTGGGAAGCACAAGTGTTCACATTGCTTCGCAGAATCGCTTTTGTGCAGAAAACAGTAACACTTGTTCAGAACGAAAGAAAGCACAGAGCAACAGATTTTATGTTGTCCTGGAGAGCTTGCAGAGCACTGGGGAAAGGCAGGCAGAGAATTCCCTGCTAGCACCTTCTCTGTGCCTGTTCACATTGCTTCGCAGAATCGCTTTTGTGCAGAAAACAGTAACACTTGTTCAGAACGAAAGAAAGCACAGAGCCCCAGATTTTATGTTGTCCTGGAGAGCTTGCAGAGCACTGGGGAAAGGCAGGCAGAGAATTCCCTGCTAGCACCTTCTCTGTGCCTGGGAAGCACAAGTGTTCACATTGCTTCGCAGAATCGCTTTTGTGCAGAAAACAGTAACACTTGTTCAGAACGAAAGAAAGCACAGAGCCCCAGATTTTATGTTGTCCTGGAGAGCTTGCAGAGCACTGGGGAAAGGCAGGCAGAGAATTCCCTGCTAGCACCTTCTCTGTGCCTGGGAAGCAGAAGTGTTCACATTGCTTCGCAGAATCGCTTTTGTGCAGAAAACAGTAACACTTGTTCAGAACGAAAGAAAGCACAGAGCAACAGATTTTATGTTGTCCTGGAGAGCTTGCAGAGCACTGGGGAAAGGCAGGCAGAGAATTCCCTGCTAGCACCTTCTCTGTGCCTGGGAAGCACAAGTGTTCACATTGCTTCGCAGAATCGCTTTTGTGCAGAAAACAGTAACACTTGTTCAGAACGAAAGAAAGCACAGAGCCCCAGATTTTATGTTGTCCTGGAGAGCTTGCAGAGCACTGGGGAAAGGCAGGCAGAGAATTCCCTGCTAGCACCTTCTCTGTGCCTGTTCACATTGCTTGGCAGAATCGCTTTTGTGCAGAAAACAGTAACACTTGTTCAGAACGAAAGAAAGCACAGAGCCCCAGATTTTATGTTGTCCTGGAGAGCTTGCAGAGCACTGGGGAAAGGCAGGCAGAGAATTCCCTGCTAGCACCTTCTCTGTGCCTGGGAAGCACAAGTGTTCACATTGCTTTGCAGAATCGCTTTTGTGCAGAAAACAGTAACACTTGTTCAGAACGAAAGAAAGCACAGAGCCCCAGATTTGCTGTTGTCCTGGAGAGCTTGCAGAGCACTGGGGAAAGGCAGGCAGAGAATTCCCTGCTAGCACCTTCTCTGTGCCTGTTCACATTGCTTCGCAGAATCGCTTTTGTGCAGAAAACAGTAACACTTGTTCAGAACGAAAGAAAGCACAGAGCCCCAGATTTTATGTTGTCCTGGAGAGCTTGCAGAGCACTGGGGAAAGGCAGGCAGAGAATTCCCTGCTAGCACCTTCTCTGTGCCTGGGAAGCACAAGTGTTCACATTGCTTCGCAGAATCGCTTTTGTGCAGAAAACAGTAACACTTGTTCAGAACGAAAGAAAGCACAGAGCCCCAGATTTTATGTTGTCCTGGAGAGCTTGCAGAGCACTGGGGAAAGGCAGGCAGAGAATTCCCTGCTAGCACCTTCTCTGTGCCTGGGAAGCACAAGTGTTCACATTGCTTCGCAGAATCGCTTTTGTGCAGAAAACAGTAACACTTGTTCAGAACGAAAGAAAGCACAGAGCCCCAGATTTTATGTTGTCCTGGAGAGCTTGCAGAGCACTGGGGAAAGGCAGGCAGAGAATTCCCTGCTAGCACCTTCTCTGTGCCTGGGAAGCACAAGTGTTCACATTGCTTCCAGAATTGCTTTTGTGCAGAAAACACTAACACTTGTTCAGAACGAAATAAAGCACAGAGCCCCAGATTTTATGTTGTCCTGGAGAGCTTGCAGAGCACTGGGGAAAGGCAGGCAGAGAATTCCCTGCTAGCACCTTCTCTGTGCCTGGGAAGCACAAGTGTTCACATTGCTTCGCAGAATCGCTTTTGTGCAGAAAACAGTAACACTTGTTCAGAACGAAAGAAAGCACAGAGCCCCAGATTTTATGTTGTCCTGGAGAGCTTGCAGAGCACTGGGGAAAGGCAGGCAGAGAATTCCCTGCTAGCACCTTCTCTGTGCCTGTTCACATTGCTTCGCAGAATCGCTTTTGTGCAGAAAACAGTAACACTTGTTCAGAACGAAAGAAAGCACAGAGCCCCAGATTTTATGTTGTCCTGGAGAGCTTGCAGAGTACTGGGGAAAGGCAGGCAGAGAATTCCCTGCTAGCACCTTCTCTGTGCCTGGGAAGCACAAGTGTTCACATTGCTTCGCAGAATCGCTTTTGTGCAGAAAACAGTAACACTTGTTCAGAACGAAAGAAAGCACAGAGCCCCAGATTTTATGTTGTCCTGGAGAGCTTGCAGAGCACTGGGGAAAGGCAGGCAGAGAATTCCCTGCTAGCACCTTCTCTGTGCCTGTTCACATTGCTTCGCAGAATCGCTTTTGTGCAGAAAACAGTAACACTTGGTCAGGAAGAAAGAAAGCACAGAGCCCCAGATTTGCTGTTGTCCTGGAGAGCTTGCAGAGCACTGGGGAAAGGCAGGCAGAGAATTCCCTGCTAGCACCTTCTCTGTGCCTGGGAAGCACAAGTGTTCACATTGCTTCGCAGAATCGCTTTTGTGCAGAAAACAGTAACACTTGTTCAGAACGAAAGAAAGCACAGAGCCCCAGATTTTATGTTGTCCTGGAGAGCTTGCAGAGCACCGGGGAAAGGCAGGCAGAGAATTCCCTGCTAGCACCTTCTCTGTGCCTGGGAAGCACAAGTGTTCACATTGCTTCGCAGAATCGCTTTTGTGCAGAAAACAGTAACACTTGGTCAGGAAGAAAGAAAGCACAGAGCCCCAGATTTGCTGTTGTCCTGGAGAGCTTGCAGAGCACTGGGGAAAGGCAGGCAGAGAATTCCCTGCTAGCACCTTCTCTGTGCCTGGGAAGCACAAGTGTTCACATTGCTTCGCAGAATCGCTTTTGTGCAGAAAACAGTAACACTTGGTCAGGAAGAAAGAAAGCACAGAGCCCCAGATTTTATGTTGTCCTGGAGAGCTTGCAGAGCACTGGGGAAAGGCAGGCAGAGAATTCCCTGCTAGCACCTTCTCTGTGCCTGGGAAGCAGAAGTGTTCACATTGCTTCGCAGAATCGCTTTTGTGCAGAAAACAGTAACACTTGTTCAGAACGAAAGAAAGCACAGAGCCCCAGATTTTATGTTGTCCTGGAGAGCTTGCAGAGCACTGGGGAAAGGCAGGCAGAGAATTCCCTGCTAGCACCTTCTCTGTGCCTGTTCACATTGCTTGGCAGAATCGCTTTTGTGCAGAAAACAGTAACACTTGTTCAGAACGAAAGAAAGCACAGAGCCCCAGATTTTATGTTGTCCTGGAGAGCTTGCAGAGCACTGGGGAAAGGCAGGCAGAGAATTCCCTGCTAGCACCTTCTCTGTGCCTGGGAAGCAGAAGTGTTCACATAGCTTCGCAGAATCGCTTTTGTGCAGAAAACAGTAACACTTGTTCAGAACGAAAGAAAGCACAGAGCCCCAGATTTTATGTTGTCCTGGAGAGCTTGCAGAGCACTGGGGAAAGGCAGGCAGAGAATTCCCTGCTAGCACCTTCTCTGTGCCTGGGAAGCACAAGTGTTCACATTGCTTGGCAGAATCGCTTTTGTGCAGAAAACAGTAACACTTGTTCAGAACGAAAGAAAGCACAGAGCCCCAGATTTTATGTTGTCCTGGAGAGCTTGCAGAGCACTGGGGAAAGGCAGGCAGAGAATTCCCTGCTAGCACCTTCTCTGTGCCTGGGAAGCACAAGTGTTCACATTGCTTCGCAGAATCGCTTTTGTGCAGAAAACAGTAACACTTGTTCAGAACGAAAGAAAGCACAGAGCAACAGATTTTATGTTGTCCTGGAGAGCTTGCAGAGCACTGGGGAAAGGCAGGCAGAGAATTCCCTGCTAGCACCTTCTCTGTGCCTGTTCACATTGCTTCGCAGAATCGCTTTTGTGCAGAAAACAGTAACACTTGTTCAGAACGAAAGAAAGCACAGAGCCCCAGATTTTATGTTGTCCTGGAGAGCTTGCAGAGCACTGGGGAAAGGCAGGCAGAGAATTCCCTGCTAGCACCTTCTCTGTGCCTGGGAAGCACAAGTGTTCACATTGCTTCGCAGAATCGCTTTTGTGCAGAAAACAGTAACACTTGTTCAGAACGAAAGAAAGCACAGAGCCCCAGATTTTATGTTGTCCTGGAGAGCTTGCAGAGCACTGGGGAAAGGCAGGCAGAGAATTCCCTGCTAGCACCTTCTCTGTGCCTGGGAAGCAGAAGTGTTCACATTGCTTCGCAGAATCGCTTTTGTGCAGAAAACAGTAACACTTGTTCAGAACGAAAGAAAGCACAGAGCCCCAGATTTTATGTTGTCCTGGAGAGCTTGCAGAGCACTGGGGAAAGGCAGGCAGAGAATTCCCTGCTAGCACCTTCTCTGTGCCTGGGAAGCAGAAGTGTTCACATTGCTTCGCAGAATCGCTTTTGTGCAGAAAACAGTAACACTTGTTCAGAACGAAAGAAAGCACAGAGCCCCAGATTTTATGTTGTCCTGGAGAGCTTGCAGAGCACTGGGGAAAGGCAGGCAGAGAATTCCCTGCTAGCACCTTCTCTGTGCCTGTTCACATTGCTTGGCAGAATCGCTTTTGTGCAGAAAACAGTAACACTTGTTCAGAACGAAAGAAAGCACAGAGCCCCAGATTTTATGTTGTCCTGGAGAGCTTGCAGAGCACTGGGGAAAGGCAGGCAGAGAATTCCCTGCTAGCACCTTCTCTGTGCCTGGGAAGCACAAGTGTTCACATTGCTTTGCAGAATCGCTTTTGTGCAGAAAACAGTAACACTTGTTCAGAACGAAAGAAAGCACAGAGCCCCAGATTTGCTGTTGTCCTGGAGAGCTTGCAGAGCACTGGGGAAAGGCAGGCAGAGAATTCCCTGCTAGCACCTTCTCTGTGCCTGTTCACATTGCTTCGCAGAATCGCTTTTGTGCAGAAAACAGTAACACTTGTTCAGAACGAAAGAAAGCACAGAGCCCCAGATTTTATGTTGTCCTGGAGAGCTTGCAGAGCACTGGGGAAAGGCAGGCAGAGAATTCCCTGCTAGCACCTTCTCTGTGCCTGGGAAGCACAAGTGTTCACATTGCTTCGCAGAATCGCTTTTGTGCAGAAAACAGTAACACTTGTTCAGAACGAAAGAAAGCACAGAGCCCCAGATTTTATGTTGTCCTGGAGAGCTTGCAGAGCACTGGGGAAAGGCAGGCAGAGAATTCCCTGCTAGCACCTTCTCTGTGCCTGGGAAGCACAAGTGTTCACATTGCTTCGCAGAATCGCTTTTGTGCAGAAAACAGTAACACTTGTTCAGAACGAAAGAAAGCACAGAGCCCCAGATTTTATGTTGTCCTGGAGAGCTTGCAGAGCACTGGGGAAAGGCAGGCAGAGAATTCCCTGCTAGCACCTTCTCTGTGCCTGGGAAGCACAAGTGTTCACATTGCTTCCAGAATTGCTTTTGTGCAGAAAACACTAACACTTGTTCAGAACGAAATAAAGCACAGAGCCCCAGATTTTATGTTGTCCTGGAGAGCTTGCAGAGCACTGGGGAAAGGCAGGCAGAGAATTCCCTGCTAGCACCTTCTCTGTGCCTGGGAAGCACAAGTGTTCACATTGCTTCGCAGAATCGCTTTTGTGCAGAAAACAGTAACACTTGTTCAGAACGAAAGAAAGCACAGAGCCCCAGATTTTATGTTGTCCTGGAGAGCTTGCAGAGCACTGGGGAAAGGCAGGCAGAGAATTCCCTGCTAGCACCTTCTCTGTGCCTGTTCACATTGCTTCGCAGAATCGCTTTTGTGCAGAAAACAGTAACACTTGTTCAGAACGAAAGAAAGCACAGAGCCCCAGATTTTATGTTGTCCTGGAGAGCTTGCAGAGTACTGGGGAAAGGCAGGCAGAGAATTCCCTGCTAGCACCTTCTCTGTGCCTGGGAAGCACAAGTGTTCACATTGCTTCGCAGAATCGCTTTTGTGCAGAAAACAGTAACACTTGTTCAGAACGAAAGAAAGCACAGAGCCCCAGATTTTATGTTGTCCTGGAGAGCTTGCAGAGCACTGGGGAAAGGCAGGCAGAGAATTCCCTGCTAGCACCTTCTCTGTGCCTGTTCACATTGCTTCGCAGAATCGCTTTTGTGCAGAAAACAGTAACACTTGGTCAGGAAGAAAGAAAGCACAGAGCCCCAGATTTGCTGTTGTCCTGGAGAGCTTGCAGAGCACTGGGGAAAGGCAGGCAGAGAATTCCCTGCTAGCACCTTCTCTGTGCCTGGGAAGCACAAGTGTTCACATTGCTTCGCAGAATCGCTTTTGTGCAGAAAACAGTAACACTTGTTCAGAACGAAAGAAAGCACAGAGCCCCAGATTTTATGTTGTCCTGGAGAGCTTGCAGAGCACCGGGGAAAGGCAGGCAGAGAATTCCCTGCTAGCACCTTCTCTGTGCCTGGGAAGCACAAGTGTTCACATTGCTTCGCAGAATCGCTTTTGTGCAGAAAACAGTAACACTTGGTCAGGAAGAAAGAAAGCACAGAGCCCCAGATTTGCTGTTGTCCTGGAGAGCTTGCAGAGCACTGGGGAAAGGCAGGCAGAGAATTCCCTGCTAGCACCTTCTCTGTGCCTGGGAAGCACAAGTGTTCACATTGCTTCGCAGAATCGCTTTTGTGCAGAAAACAGTAACACTTGGTCAGGAAGAAAGAAAGCACAGAGCCCCAGATTTTATGTTGTCCTGGAGAGCTTGCAGAGCACTGGGGAAAGGCAGGCAGAGAATTCCCTGCTAGCACCTTCTCTGTGCCTGGGAAGCAGAAGTGTTCACATTGCTTCGCAGAATCGCTTTTGTGCAGAAAACAGTAACACTTGTTCAGAACGAAAGAAAGCACAGAGCAACAGATTTTATGTTGTCCTGGAGAGCTTGCAGAGCACTGGGGAAAGGCAGGCAGAGAATTCCCTGCTAGCACCTTCTCTGTGCCTGTTCACATTGCTTCGCAGAATCGCTTTTGTGCAGAAAACACTAACACTTGTTCAGAACAAAAGAAAGCACAGAGCCCCAGATTTTATGTTGTCCTGGAGAGCTTGCAGAGCACTGGGGAAAGGCAGGCAGAGAATTCCCTGCTAGCACCTTCTCTGTGCCTGGGAAGCACAAGTGTTCACATTGCTTCGCAGAATCGCTTTTGTGCAGAAAACAGTAACACTTGTTCAGAACGAAAGAAAGCACAGAGCCCCAGATTTTATGTTGTCCTGGAGAGCTTGCAGAGCACTGGGGAAAGGCAGGCAGAGAATTCCCTGCTAGCACCTTCTCTGTGCCTGGGAAGCACAAGTGTTCACATTGCTTGGCAGAATCGCTTTTGTGCAGAAAACTAACACTTGTTCAGAACGAAAGAAAGCACAGAGCCCCAGATTTGCTGTTGTCCTGGAGAGCTTGCAGAGCACTGGGGAAAGGCAGGCAGAGAATTCCCTGCTAGCACCTTCTCTGTGCCTGGGAAGCACAAGTGTTCACATTGCTTCGCAGAATCGCTTTTGTGCAGAAAACAGTAACACTTGTTCAGAACGAAAGAAAGCACAGAGCCCCAGATTTGCTGTTGTCCTGGAGAGCTTGCAGAGCACTGGGGAAAGGCAGGCAGAGAATTCCCTGCTAGCACCTTCTCTGTGCCTGGGAAGCACAAGTGTTCACATTGCTTCGCAGAATCGCTTTTGTGCAGAAAACAGTAACACTTGTTCAGAACGAAAGAAAGCACAGAGCCCCAGATTTGCTGTTGTCCTGGAGAGCTTGCAGAGCACTGGGGAAAGGCAGGCAGAGAATTCCCTGCTAGCACCTTCTCTGTGCCTGGGAAGCAGAAGTGTTCACATTGCTTGGCAGAATCGCTTTTGTGCAGAAAACAGTAACACTTGTTCAGAACGAAAGAAAGCACAGAGCCCCAGATTTTATGTTGTCCTGGAGAGCTTGCAGAGCACTGGGGAAAGGCAGGCAGAGAATTCCCTGCTAGCACCTTCTCTGTGCCTGGGAAGCACAAGTGTTCACATTGCTTCGCAGAATCGCTTTTGTGCAGAAAACAGTAACACTTGTTCAGAACGAAAGAAAGCACAGAGCCCCAGATTTTATGTTGTCCTGGAGAGCTTGCAGAGCACTGGGGAAAGGCAGGCAGAGAATTCCCTGCTAGCACCTTCTCTGTGCCTGTTCACATTGCTTGGCAGAATCGCTTTTGTGCAGAAAACAGTAACACTTGTTCAGAACGAAAGAAAGCACAGAGCCCCAGATTTTATGTTGTCCTGGAGAGCTTGCAGAGCACTGGGGAAAGGCAGGCAGAGAATTCCCTGCTAGCACCTTCTCTGTGCCTGGGAAGCAGAAGTGTTCACATAGCTTCGCAGAATCGCTTTTGTGCAGAAAACAGTAACACTTGTTCAGAACGAAAGAAAGCACAGAGCCCCAGATTTTATGTTGTCCTGGAGAGCTTGCAGAGCACTGGGGAAAGGCAGGCAGAGAATTCCCTGCTAGCACCTTCTCTGTGCCTGGGAAGCAGAAGTGTTCACATAGCTTCGCAGAATCGCTTTTGTGCAGAAAACAGTAACACTTGGTCAGGAAGAAAGAAAGCACAGAGCCCCAGATTTTATGTTGTCCTGGAGAGCTTGCAGAGCACTGGGGAAAGGCAGGCAGAGAATTCCCTGCTAGCACCTTCTCTGTGCCTGGGAAGCAGAAGTGTTCACATTGCTTGGCAGAATCGCTTTTGTGCAGAAAACAGTAACACTTGTTCAGAACGAAAGAAAGCACAGAGCCCCAGATTTTATGTTGTCCTGGAGAGCTTGCAGAGCACTGGGGAAAGGCAGGCAGAGAATTCCCTGCTAGCACCTTCTCTGTGCCTGGGAAGCACAAGTGTTCACATTGCTTCGCAGAATCGCTTTTGTGCAGAAAACAGTAACACTTGTTCAGAACGAAAGAAAGCACAGAGCCCCAGATTTTATGTTGTCCTGGAGAGCTTGCAGAGCACTGGGGAAAGGCAGGCAGAGAATTCCCTGCTAGCACCTTCTCTGTGCCTGTTCACATTGCTTCGCAGAATCGCTTTTGTGCAGAAAACAGTAACACTTGTTCAGAACGAAAGAAAGCACAGAGCCCCAGATTTTATGTTGTCCTGGAGAGCTTGCAGAGCACTGGGGAAAGGCAGGCAGAGAATTCCCTGCTAGCACCTTCTCTGTGCCTGGGAAGCAGAAGTGTTCACATTGCTTCGCAGAATCGCTTTTGTGCAGAAAACAGTAACACTTGTTCAGAACGAAAGAAAGCACAGAGCCCCAGATTTTATGTTGTCCTGGAGAGCTTGCAGAGCACTGGGGAAAGGCAGGCAGAGAATTCCCTGCTAGCACCTTCTCTGTGCCTGGGAAGCAGAAGTGTTCACATTGCTTCGCAGAATCGCTTTTGTGCAGAAAACAGTAACACTTGTTCAGAACGAAAGAAAGCACAGAGCAACAGATTTTATGTTGTCCTGGAGAGCTTGCAGAGCACTGGGGAAAGGCAGGCAGAGAATTCCCTGCTAGCACCTTCTCTGTGCCTGGGAAGCACAAGTGTTCACATTGCTTCGCAGAATCGCTTTTGTGCAGAAAACAGTAACACTTGTTCAGAATGAAAGAAAGCACAGAGCCCCAGATTTTATGTTGTCCTGGAGAGCTTGCAGAGCACTGGGGAAAGGCAGGCAGAGAATTCCCTGCTAGCACCTTCTCTGTGCCTGTTCACATTGCTTCGCAGAATCGCTTTTGTGCAGAAAACAGTAACACTTGTTCAGAACGAAAGAAAGCACAGAGCCCCAGATTTTATGTTGTCCTGGAGAGCTTGCAGAGCACTGGGGAAAGGCAGGCAGAGAATTCCCTGCTAGCACCTTCTCTGTGCCTGGGAAGCACAAGTGTTCACATTGCTTCGCAGAATCGCTTTTGTGCAGAAAACAGTAACACTTGTTCAGAACGAAAGAAAGCACAGAGCCCCAGATTTTATGTTGTCCTGGAGAGCTTGCAGAGCACTGGGGAAAGGCAGGCAGAGAATTCCCTGCTAGCACCTTCTCTGTGCCTGGGAAGCACAAGTGTTCACATTGCTTCGCAGAATCGCTTTTGTGCAGAAAACAGTAACACTTGTTCAGAACGAAAGAAAGCACAGAGCCCCAGATTTTATGTTGTCCTGGAGAGCTTGCAGAGCACTGGGGAAAGGCAGGCAGAGAATTCCCTGCTAGCACCTTCTCTGTGCCTGGGAAGCACAAGTGTTCACATTGCTTCCAGAATTGCTTTTGTGCAGAAAACACTAACACTTGTTCAGAACGAAATAAAGCACAGAGCCCCAGATTTTATGTTGTCCTGGAGAGCTTGCAGAGCACTGGGGAAAGGCAGGCAGAGAATTCCCTGCTAGCACCTTCTCTGTGCCTGGGAAGCACAAGTGTTCACATTGCTTCGCAGAATCGCTTTTGTGCAGAAAACAGTAACACTTGTTCAGAACGAAAGAAAGCACAGAGCCCCAGATTTTATGTTGTCCTGGAGAGCTTGCAGAGCACTGGGGAAAGGCAGGCAGAGAATTCCCTGCTAGCACCTTCTCTGTGCCTGTTCACATTGCTTCGCAGAATCGCTTTTGTGCAGAAAACAGTAACACTTGTTCAGAACGAAAGAAAGCACAGAGCCCCAGATTTTATGTTGTCCTGGAGAGCTTGCAGAGTACTGGGGAAAGGCAGGCAGAGAATTCCCTGCTAGCACCTTCTCTGTGCCTGGGAAGCACAAGTGTTCACATTGCTTCGCAGAATCGCTTTTGTGCAGAAAACAGTAACACTTGTTCAGAACGAAAGAAAGCACAGAGCCCCAGATTTGCTGTTGTCCTGGAGAGCTTGCAGAGCACTGGGGAAAGGCAGGCAGAGAATTCCCTGCTAGCACCTTCTCTGTGCCTGGGAAGCAGAAGTGTTCACATTGCTTCGCAGAATCGCTTTTGTGCAGAAAACAGTAACACTTGTTCAGAACGAAAGAAAGCACAGAGCCCCAGATTTTATGTTGTCCTGGAGAGCTTGCAGAGCACTGGGGAAAGGCAGGCAGAGAATTCCCTGCTAGCACCTTCTCTGTGCCTGTTCACATTGCTTCGCAGAATCGCTTTTGTGCAGAAAACAGTAACACTTGTTCAGAACAAAAGAAAGCACAGAGCCCCAGATTTGCTGTTGTCCTGGAGAGCTTGCAGAGCACTGGGGAAAGGCAGGCAGAGAATTCCCTGCTAGCACCTTCTCTGTGCCTGGGAAGCAGAAGTGTTCACATTGCTTGGCAGAATCGCTTTTGTGCAGAAAACAGTAACACTTGTTCAGAACGAAAGAAAGCACAGAGCCCCAGATTTTATGTTGTCCTGGAGAGCTTGCAGAGCACTGGGGAAAGGCAGGCAGAGAATTCCCTGCTAGCACCTTCTCTGTGCCTGGGAAGCACAAGTGTTCACATTGCTTCGCAGAATCGCTTTTGTGCAGAAAACAGTAACACTTGTTCAGAACGAAAGAAAGCACAGAGCCCCAGATTTTATGTTGTCCTGGAGAGCTTGCAGAGCACTGGGGAAAGGCAGGCAGAGAATTCCCTGCTAGCACCTTCTCTGTGCCTGGGAAGCAGAAGTGTTCACATTGCTTGGCAGAATCGCTTTTGTGCAGAAAACAGTAACACTTGTTCAGAACGAAAGAAAGCACAGAGCCCCAGATTTTATGTTGTCCTGGAGAGCTTGCAGAGCACTGGGGAAAGGCAGGCAGAGAATTCCCTGCTAGCACCTTCTCTGTGCCTGGGAAGCACAAGTGTTCACATTGCTTCGCAGAATCGCTTTTGTGCAGAAAACAGTAACACTTGTTCAGAACGAAAGAAAGCACAGAGCCCCAGATTTTATGTTGTCCTGGAGAGCTTGCAGAGCACTGGGGAAAGGCAGGCAGAGAATTCCCTGCTAGCACCTTCTCTGTGCCTGGGAAGCAGAAGTGTTCACATTGCTTCACAGAATCGCTTTTGTTCAGAAAACAGTAACACTTGTTCAGAACGAAAGAAAGCACAGAGCCCCAGATTTGCTGTTGTCCTGGAGAGCTTGCAGAGCACTGGGGAAAGGCAGGCAGAGAATTCCCTGCTAGCACCTTCTCTGTGCCTGGGAAGCAGAAGTGTTCACATTGCTTCGCAGAATCGCTTTTGTGCAGAAAACAGTAACACTTGTTCAGAACGAAAGAAAGCACAGAGCCCCAGATTTTATGTTGTCCTGGAGAGCTTGCAGAGCACTGGGGAAAGGCAGGCAGAGAATTCCCTGCTAGCACCTTCTCTGTGCCTGGGAAGCACAAGTGTTCACATTGCTTCGCAGAATCGCTTTTGTGCAGAAAACAGTAACACTTGTTCAGAACGAAAGAAAGCACAGAGCCCCAGATTTTATGTTGTCCTGGAGAGCTTGCAGAGCACTGGGGAAAGGCAGGCAGAGAATTCCCTGCTAGCACCTTCTCTGTGCCTGTTCACATTGCTTCGCAGAATCGCTTTTGTGCAGAAAACAGTAACACTTGTTCAGAACGAAAGAAAGCACAGAGCCCCAGATTTTATGTTGTCCTGGAGAGCTTGCAGAGCACTGGGGAAAGGCAGGCAGAGAATTCCCTGCTAGCACCTTCTCTGTGCCTGGGAAGCACAAGTGTTCACATTGCTTCGCAGAATCGCTTTTGTGCAGAAAACAGTAACACTTGTTCAGAACGAAAGAAAGCACAGAGCCCCAGATTTTATGTTGTCCTGGAGAGCTTGCAGAGCACTGGGGAAAGGCAGGCAGAGAATTCCCTGCTAGCACCTTCTCTGTGCCTGGGAAGCAGAAGTGTTCACATTGCTTCGCAGAATCGCTTTTGTGCAGAAAACAGTAACACTTGTTCAGAACGAAAGAAAGCACAGAGCAACAGATTTTATGTTGTCCTGGAGAGCTTGCAGAGCACTGGGGAAAGGCAGGCAGAGAATTCCCTGCTAGCACCTTCTCTGTGCCTGGGAAGCACAAGTGTTCACATTGCTTCGCAGAATCGCTTTTGTGCAGAAAACAGTAACACTTGTTCAGAATGAAAGAAAGCACAGAGCCCCAGATTTTATGTTGTCCTGGAGAGCTTGCAGAGCACTGGGGAAAGGCAGGCAGAGAATTCCCTGCTAGCACCTTCTCTGTGCCTGTTCACATTGCTTCGCAGAATCGCTTTTGTGCAGAAAACAGTAACACTTGTTCAGAACGAAAGAAAGCACAGAGCCCCAGATTTTATGTTGTCCTGGAGAGCTTGCAGAGTACTGGGGAAAGGCAGGCAGAGAATTCCCTGCTAGCACCTTCTCTGTGCCTGGGAAGCACAAGTGTTCACATTGCTTCGCAGAATCGCTTTTGTGCAGAAAACAGTAACACTTGTTCAGAACGAAAGAAAGCACAGAGCCCCAGATTTGCTGTTGTCCTGGAGAGCTTGCAGAGCACTGGGGAAAGGCAGGCAGAGAATTCCCTGCTAGCACCTTCTCTGTGCCTGGGAAGCAGAAGTGTTCACATTGCTTCGCAGAATCGCTTTTGTGCAGAAAACAGTAACACTTGTTCAGAACGAAAGAAAGCACAGAGCCCCAGATTTTATGTTGTCCTGGAGAGCTTGCAGAGCACTGGGGAAAGGCAGGCAGAGAATTCCCTGCTAGCACCTTCTCTGTGCCTGTTCACATTGCTTCGCAGAATCGCTTTTGTGCAGAAAACAGTAACACTTGTTCAGAACAAAAGAAAGCACAGAGCCCCAGATTTGCTGTTGTCCTGGAGAGCTTGCAGAGCACTGGGGAAAGGCAGGCAGAGAATTCCCTGCTAGCACCTTCTCTGTGCCTGGGAAGCAGAAGTGTTCACATTGCTTGGCAGAATCGCTTTTGTGCAGAAAACAGTAACACTTGTTCAGAACGAAAGAAAGCACAGAGCCCCAGATTTTATGTTGTCCTGGAGAGCTTGCAGAGCACTGGGGAAAGGCAGGCAGAGAATTCCCTGCTAGCACCTTCTCTGTGCCTGGGAAGCACAAGTGTTCACATTGCTTCGCAGAATCGCTTTTGTGCAGAAAACAGTAACACTTGTTCAGAACGAAAGAAAGCACAGAGCCCCAGATTTTATGTTGTCCTGGAGAGCTTGCAGAGCACTGGGGAAAGGCAGGCAGAGAATTCCCTGCTAGCACCTTCTCTGTGCCTGGGAAGCAGAAGTGTTCACATTGCTTGGCAGAATCGCTTTTGTGCAGAAAACAGTAACACTTGTTCAGAACGAAAGAAAGCACAGAGCCCCAGATTTTATGTTGTCCTGGAGAGCTTGCAGAGCACTGGGGAAAGGCAGGCAGAGAATTCCCTGCTAGCACCTTCTCTGTGCCTGGGAAGCACAAGTGTTCACATTGCTTCGCAGAATCGCTTTTGTGCAGAAAACAGTAACACTTGTTCAGAACGAAAGAAAGCACAGAGCCCCAGATTTTATGTTGTCCTGGAGAGCTTGCAGAGCACTGGGGAAAGGCAGGCAGAGAATTCCCTGCTAGCACCTTCTCTGTGCCTGGGAAGCAGAAGTGTTCACATTGCTTCACAGAATCGCTTTTGTTCAGAAAACAGTAACACTTGTTCAGAACGAAAGAAAGCACAGAGCCCCAGATTTGCTGTTGTCCTGGAGAGCTTGCAGAGCACTGGGGAAAGGCAGGCAGAGAATTCCCTGCTAGCACCTTCTCTGTGCCTGGGAAGCAGAAGTGTTCACATTGCTTCGCAGAATCGCTTTTGTGCAGAAAACAGTAACACTTGTTCAGAACGAAAGAAAGCACAGAGCCCCAGATTTGCTGTTGTCCTGGAGAGCTTGCAGAGCACTGGGGAAAGGCAGGCAGAGAATTCCCTGCTAGCACCTTCTCTGTGCCTGTTCACATTGCTTCGCAGAATCGCTTTTGTGCAGAAAACAGTAACACTTGTTCAGAACGAAAGAAAGCACAGAGCCCCAGATTTTATGTTGTCCTGGAGAGCTTGCAGAGCACTGCGGAAAGGCAGGCAGAGAATTCCCTGCTAGCACCTTCTCTGTGCCTGGGAAGCACAAGTGTTCACATTGCTTCGCAGAATCGCTTTTGTGCAGAAAACAGTAACACTTGTTCAGAACGAAAGAAAGCACAGAGCCCCAGATTTTATGTTGTCCTGGAGAGCTTGCAGAGCACTGGGGAAAGGCAGGCAGAGAATTCCCTGCTAGCACCTTCTCTGTGCCTGGGAAGCACAAGTGTTCACATTGCTTCGCAGAATCGCTTTTGTGCAGAAAACAGTAACACTTGTTCAGAACGAAAGAAAGCACAGAGCCCCAGATTTTATGTTGTCCTGGAGAGCTTGCAGAGCACTGGGGAAAGGCAGGCAGAGAATTCCCTGCTAGCACCTTCTCTGTGCCTGGGAAGCACAAGTGTTCACATTGCTTCGCAGAATCGCTTTTGTGCAGAAAACAGTAACACTTGTTCAGAACGAAAGAAAGCACAGAGCCCCAGATTTTATGTTGTCCTGGAGAGCTTGCAGAGCACTGGGGAAAGGCAGGCAGAGAATTCCCTGCTAGCACCTTCTCTGTGCCTGTTCACATTGCTTCGCAGAATCGCTTTTGTGCAGAAAACAGTAACACTTGTTCAGAACGAAAGAAAGCACAGAGCCCCAGATTTTATGTTGTCCTGGAGAGCTTGCAGAGCACTGGGGAAAGGCAGGCAGAGAATTCCCTGCTAGCACCTTCTCTGTGCCTGGGAAGCACAAGTGTTCACATTGCTTCGCAGAATCGCTTTTGTGCAGAAAACAGTAACACTTGTTCAGAACGAAAGAAAGCACAGAGCCCCAGATTTTATGTTGTCCTGGAGAGCTTGCAGAGCACTGGGGAAAGGCAGGCAGAGAATTCCCTGCTAGCACCTTCTCTGTGCCTGGGAAGCACAAGTGTTCACATTGCTTCGCAGAATCGCTTTTGTGCAGAAAACAGTAACACTTGTTCAGAACGAAAGAAAGCACAGAGCCCCAGATTTTATGTTGTCCTGGAGAGCTTGCAGAGCACTGGGGAAAGGCAGGCAGAGAATTCCCTGCTAGCACCTTCTCTGTGCCTGGGAAGCACAAGTGTTCACATTGCTTGGCAGAATCGCTTTTGTGCAGAATACAGTAACACTTGTTCAGAACGAAAGAAAGCACAGAGCCCCAGATTTGCTGTTGTCCTGGAGAGCTTGCAGAGCACTGGGGAAAGGCAGGCAGAGAATTCCCTGCTAGCACCTTCTCTGTGCCTGGGAAGCACAAGTGTTCACATTGCTTCCAGAATTGCTTTTGTGCAGAAAACACTAACACTTGTTCAGAACGAAATAAAGCACAGAGCCCCAGATTTTATGTTGTCCTGGAGAGCTTGCAGAGCACTGGGGAAAGGCAGGCAGAGAATTCCCTGCTAGCACCTTCTCTGTGCCTGGGAAGCAGAAGTGTTCACATTGCTTCGCAGAATCGCTTTTGTGCAGAAAACAGTAACACTTGTTCAGAACGAAAGAAAGCACAGAGCCCCAGATTTTATGTTGTCCTGGAGAGCTTGCAGAGCACTGGGGAAAGGCAGGCAGAGAATTCCCTGCTAGCACCTTCTCTGTGCCTGTTCACATTGCTTCGCAGAATCGCTTTTGTGCAGAAAACAGTAACACTTGTTCAGAACGAAAGAAAGCACAGAGCCCCAGATTTGCTGTTGTCCTGGAGAGCTTGCAGAGCACTGGGGAAAGGCAGGCAGAGAATTCCCTGCTAGCACCTTCTCTGTGCCTGGGAAGCAGAAGTGTTCACATTGCTTCGCAGAATCGCTTTTGTGCAGAAAACAGTAACACTTGTTCAGAACGAAAGAAAGCACAGAGCCCCAGATTTGCTGTTGTCCTGGAGAGCTTGCAGAGCACTGGGGAAAGGCAGGCAGAGAATTCCCTGCTAGCACCTTCTCTGTGCCTGGGAAGCAGAAGTGTTCACATTGCTTCGCAGAATCGCTTTTGTGCAGAAAACAGTAACAATTGTTCAGAACGAAAGAAAGCACAGAGCCCCAGATTTTATGTTGTCCTGGAGAGCTTGCAGAGCACTGGGGAAAGGCAGGCAGAGAATTCCCTGCTAGCACCTTCTCTGTGCCTGTTCACATTGCTTCGCAGAATCGCTTTTGTGCAGAAAACAGTAACACTTGTTCAGAACGAAAGAAAGCACAGAGCCCCAGATTTGCTGTTGTCCTGGAGAGCTTGCAGAGCACTGGGGAAAGGCAGGCAGAGAATTCCCTGCTAGCACCTTCTCTGTGCCTGGGAAGCACAAGTGTTCACATTGCTTCGCAGAATCGCTTTTGTGCAGAAAACAGTAACACTTGTTCAGAACGAAAGAAAGCACAGAGCCCCAGATTTGCTGTTGTCCTGGAGAGCTTGCAGAGCACTGGGGAAAGGCAGGCAGAGAATTCCCTGCTAGCACCTTCTCTGTGCCTGGGAAGCACAAGTGTTCACATTGCTTCGCAGAATCGCTTTTGTGCAGAAAACAGTAACACTTGTTCAGAACGAAAGAAAGCACAGAGCCCCAGATTTTATGTTGTCCTGGAGAGCTTGCAGAGCACTGGGGAAAGGCAGGCAGAGAATTCCCTGCTAGCACCTTCTCTGTGCCTGTTCACATTGCTTCGCAGAATCGCTTTTGTGCAGAAAACACTAACACTTGTTCAGAACGAAAGAAAGCACAGAGCCCCAGATTTGTTGTTGTCCTGGAGAGCTTGCAGAGCACTGGGGAAAGGCAGGCAGAGAATTCCCTGCTAGCACCTTCTCTGTGCCTGGGAAGCACAAGTGTTCACATTGCTTGGCAGAATCGCTTTTGTGCAGAAAACAGTAACACTTGTTCAGAACGAAAGAAAGCACAGAGCCCCAGATTTTATGTTGTCCTGGAGAGCTTGCAGAGCACTGGGGAAAGGCAGGCAGAGAATTCCCTGCTAGCACCTTCTCTGTGCCTGTTCACATTGCTTCGCAGAATCGCTTTTGTGCAGAAAACAGTAACACTTGTTCAGAACGAAAGAAAGCACAGAGCCCCAGATTTTATGTTGTCCTGGAGAGCTTGCAGAGCACTGGGGAAAGGCAGGCAGAGAATTCCCTGCTAGCACCTTCTCTGTGCCTGGGAAGCACAAGTGTTCACATTGCTTCGCAGAATCGCTTTTGTGCAGAAAACAGTAACACTTGTTCAGAACGAAAGAAAGCACAGAGCCCCAGATTTTATGTTGTCCTGGAGAGCTTGCAGAGCACTGGGGAAAGGCAGGCAGAGAATTCCCTGCTAGCACCTTCTCTGTGCCTGGGAAGCACAAGTGTTCACATTGCTTCGCAGAATCGCTTTTGTGCAGAAAACAGTAACACTTGTTCAGAACGAAAGAAAGCACAGAGCCCCAGATTTGCTGTTGTCCTGGAGAGCTTGCAGAGCACTGGGGAAAGGCAGGCAGAGAATTCCCTGCTAGCACCTTCTCTGTGCCTGGGAAGCACAAGTGTTCACATTGCTTCCAGAATTGCTTTTGTGCAGAAAACACTAACACTTGTTCAGAACGAAAGAAAGCACAGAGCCCCAGATTTTATGTTGTCCTGGAGAGCTTGCAGAGCACTGGGGAAAGGCAGGCAGAGAATTCCCTGCTAGCACCTTCTCTGTGCCTGGGAAGCAGAAGTGTTCACATTGCTTCACAGAATCGCTTTTGTGCAGAAAACAGTAACACTTGTTCAGAACGAAAGAAAGCACAGAGCCCCAGATTTGCTGTTGTCCTGGAGAGCTTGCAGAGCACTGGGGAAAGGCAGGCAGAGAATTCCCTGCTAGCACCTTCTCTGTGCCTGTTCACATTGCTTCGCAGAATCGCTTTTGTGCAGAAAACAGTAACACTTGTTCAGAACGAAAGAAAGCACAGAGCCCCAGATTTGCTGTTGTCCTGGAGAGCTTGCAGAGCACTGGGGAAAGGCAGGCAGAGAATTCCCTGCTAGCACCTTCTCTGTGCCTGGGAAGCACAAGTGTTCACATTGCTTCGCAGAATCGCTTTTGTGCAGAAAACAGTAACACTTGTTCAGAACGAAAGAAAGCACAGAGCCCCAGATTTTATGTTGTCCTGGAGAGCTTGCAGAGCACTGGGGAAAGGCAGGCAGAGAATTCCCTGCTAGCACCTTCTCTGTGCCTGTTCACATTGCTTCGCAGAATCGCTTTTGTGCAGAAAACAGTAACACTTGTTCAGAACGAAAGAAAGCACAGAGCCCCAGATTTTATGTTGTCCTGGAGAACTTGCAGAGCACTGGGGAAAGGCAGGCAGAGAATTCCCTGCTAGCACCTTCTCTGTGCCTGTTCACATTGCTTCGCAGAATCGCTTTTGTGCAGAAAACAGTAACACTTGTTCAGAACGAAAGAAAGCACAGAGCCCCAGATTTGCTGTTGTCCTGGAGAGCTTGCAGAGCACTGGGGAAAGGCAGGCAGAGAATTCCCTGCTAGCACCTTCTCTGTGCCTGGGAAGCACAAGTGTTCACATTGCTTCGCAGAATCGCTTTTGTGCAGAAAACAGTAACACTTGTTCAGAACGAAAGAAAGCACAGAGCCCCAGATTTTATGTTGTCCTGGAGAGCTTGCAGAGCACTGGGGAAAGGCAGGCAGAGAATTCCCTGCTAGCACCTTCTCTGTGCCTGGGAAGCACAAGTGTTCACATTGCTTCGCAGAATCGCTTTTGTGCAGAAAACAGTAACACTTGTTCAGAACGAAAGAAAGCACAGAGCCCCAGATTTGCTGTTGTCCTGGAGAGCTTGCAGAGCACTGGGGAAAGGCAGGCAGAGAATTCCCTGCTAGCACCTTCTCTGTGCCTGGGAAGCACAAGTGTTCACATTGCTTGGCAGAATCGCTTTTGTGCAGAAAACAGTAACACTTGTTCAGAACGAAAGAAAGCACAGAGCCCAGATTTTATGTTGTCCTGGAGAGCTTGCAGAGCACTGGGGAAAGGCAGGCAGAGAATTCCCTGCTAGCACCTTCTCTGTGCCTGGGAAGCACAAGTGTTCACATTGCTTCGCAGAATCGCTTTTGTGCAGAAAACAGTAACACTTGTTCAGAACGAAAGAAAGCACAGAGCCCCAGATTTGCTGTTGTCCTGGAGAGCTTGCAGAGCACTGGGGAAAGGCAGGCAGAGAATTCCCTGCTAGCACCTTCTCTGTGCCTGGGAAGCACAAGTGTTCACATTGCTTCGCAGAATCGCTTTTGTGCAGAAAACAGTAACACTTGGTCAGGAAGAAAGAAAGCACAGAGCCCCAGATTTGCTGTTGTCCTGGAGAGCTTGCAGAGCACTGGGGAAAGGCAGGCAGAGAATTCCCTGCTAGCACCTTCTCTGTGCCTGGGAAGCACAAGTGTTCACATTGCTTCGCAGAATCGCTTTTGTGCAGAAAACAGTAACACTTGGTCAGGAAGAAAGAAAGCACAGAGCCCCAGATTTTATGTTGTCCTGGAGAGCTTGCAGAGCACTGGGGAAAGGCAGGCAGAGAATTCCCTGCTAGCACCTTCTCTGTGCCTGGGAAGCAGAAGTGTTCACATTGCTTCGCAGAATCGCTTTTGTGCAGAAAACATTAACACTTGTTCAGAATGAAAGAAAGCACAGAACACCAGATTTGCTGTTGTCCTGGAGAGCTTGCAGAGCACTGGGGAAAGGCAGGCAGAGAATTCCCTGCTAGCACCTTCTCTGTGCCTGTTCACATTGCTTCGCAGAATCGCTTTTGTGCAGAAAACACTAACACTTGTTCAGAACGAAAGAAAGCACAGAGCCCCAGATTTTATGTTGTCCTGGAGAGCTTGCAGAGCACTGGGGAAAGGCAGGCAGAGAATTCCCTGCTAGCACCTTCTCTGTGCCTGGGAAGCACAAGTGTTCACATTGCTTCGCAGAATCGCTTTTGTGCAGAAAACAGTAACACTTGTTCAGAACGAAAGAAAGCACAGAGCCCCAGATTTTATGTTGTCCTGGAGAGCTTGCAGAGCACTGGGGAAAGGCAGGCAGAGAATTCCCTGCTAGCACCTTCTCTGTGCCTGGGAAGCACAAGTGTTCACATTGCTTCGCAGAATCGCTTTTGTGCAGAAAACAGTAACACTTGTTCAGAACGAAAGAAAGCACAGAGCCGCAGATTTGCTGTTGTCCTGGAGAGCTTGCAGAGCACTGGGGAAAGGCAGGCAGAGAATTCCCTGCTAGCACCTTCTCTGTGCCTGGGAAGCACAAGTGTTCACATTGCTTCGCAGAATCGCTTTTGTGCAGAAAACAGTAACACTTGTTCAGAACGAAAGAAAGCACAGAGCCCCAGATTTGCTGTTGTCCTGGAGAGCTTGCAGAGCACTGGGGAAAGGCAGGCAGAGAATTCCCTGCTAGCACCTTCTCTGTGCCTGGGAAGCAGAAGTGTTCACATTGCTTCGCAGAATCGCTTTTGTGCAGAAAACACTAACACTTGTTCAGAACGAAAGAAAGCACAGAGCCCCAGATTTTATGTTGTCCTGGAGAGCTTGCAGAGCACTGGGGAAAGGCAGGCAGAGAATTCCCTGCTAGCACCTTCTCTGTGCCTGGGAAGCACAAGTGTTCACATTGCTTCGCAGAATCGCTTTTGTGCAGAAAACAGTAACACTTGTTCAGAACGAAAGAAAGCACAGAGCCCCAGATTTTATGTTGTCCTGGAGAGCTTGCAGAGCACTGGGGAAAGGCAGGCAGAGAATTCCCTGCTAGCACCTTCTCTGTGCCTGGGAAGCACAAGTGTTCACATTGCTTCGCAGAATCGCTTTTGTGCAGAAAACAGTAACACTTGTTCAGAACGAAAGAAAGCACAGAGCCCCAGATTTTATGTTGTCCTGGAGAACTTGCAGAGCACTGGGGAAAGGCAGGCAGAGAATTCCCTGCTAGCACCTTCTCTGTGCCTGTTCACATTGCTTCGCAGAATCGCTTTTGTGCAGAAAACAGTAACACTTGTTCAGAACGAAAGAAAGCACAGAGCCCCAGATTTGCTGTTGTCCTGGAGAGCTTGCAGAGCACTGGGGAAAGGCAGGCAGAGAATTCCCTGCTAGCACCTTCTCTGTGCCTGGGAAGCACAAGTGTTCACATTGCTTCGCAGAATCGCTTTTGTGCAGAAAACAGTAACACTTGTTCAGAACGAAAGAAAGCACAGAGCCCCAGATTTGCTGTTGTCCTGGAGAGCTTGCAGAGCACTGGGGAAAGGCAGGCAGAGAATTCCCTGCTAGCACCTTCTCTGTGCCTGGGAAGCACAAGTGTTCACATTGCTTGGCAGAATCGCTTTTGTGCAGAAAACAGTAACACTTGTTCAGAACGAAAGAAAGCACAGAGCCCAGATTTTATGTTGTCCTGGAGAGCTTGCAGAGCACTGGGGAAAGGCAGGCAGAGAATTCCCTGCTAGCACCTTCTCTGTGCCTGGGAAGCACAAGTGTTCACATTGCTTCGCAGAATCGCTTTTGTGCAGAAAACAGTAACACTTGTTCAGAACGAAAGAAAGCACAGAGCCCCAGATTTGCTGTTGTCCTGGAGAGCTTGCAGAGCACTGGGGAAAGGCAGGCAGAGAATTCCCTGCTAGCACCTTCTCTGTGCCTGGGAAGCACAAGTGTTCACATTGCTTCGCAGAATCGCTTTTGTGCAGAAAACAGTAACACTTGGTCAGGAAGAAAGAAAGCACAGAGCCCCAGATTTGCTGTTGTCCTGGAGAGCTTGCAGAGCACTGGGGAAAGGCAGGCAGAGAATTCCCTGCTAGCACCTTCTCTGTGCCTGGGAAGCACAAGTGTTCACATTGCTTCGCAGAATCGCTTTTGTGCAGAAAACAGTAACACTTGTTCAGAACGAAAGAAAGCACAGAGCCGCAGATTTGCTGTTGTCCTGGAGAGCTTGCAGAGCACTGGGGAAAGGCAGGCAGAGAATTCCCTGCTAGCACCTTCTCTGTGCCTGGGAAGCACAAGTGTTCACATTGCTTCGCAGAATCGCTTTTGTGCAGAAAACAGTAACACTTGTTCAGAACGAAAGAAAGCACAGAGCCCCAGATTTGCTGTTGTCCTGGAGAGCTTGCAGAGCACTGGGGAAAGGCAGGCAGAGAATTCCCTGCTAGCACCTTCTCTGTGCCTGGGAAGCACAAGTGTTCACATTGCTTCGCAGAATCGCTTTTGTGCAGAAAACAGTAACACTTGGTCAGGAAGAAAGAAAGCACAGAGCCCCAGATTTTATGTTGTCCTGGAGAGCTTGCAGAGCACTGGGGAAAGGCAGGCAGAGAATTCCCTGCTAGCACCTTCTCTGTGCCTGGGAAGCAGAAGTGTTCACATTGCTTCGCAGAATCGCTTTTGTGCAGAAAACATTAACACTTGTTCAGAATGAAAGAAAGCACAGAACACCAGATTTGCTGTTGTCCTGGAGAGCTTGCAGAGCACTGGGGAAAGGCAGGCAGAGAATTCCCTGCTAGCACCTTCTCTGTGCCTGTTCACATTGCTTCGCAGAATCGCTTTTGTGCAGAAAACACTAACACTTGTTCAGAACGAAAGAAAGCACAGAGCCGCAGATTTGCTGTTGTCCTGGAGAGCTTGCAGAGCACTGGGGAAAGGCAGGCAGAGAATTCCCTGCTAGCACCTTCTCTGTGCCTGGGAAGCACAAGTGTTCACATTGCTTCGCAGAATCGCTTTTGTGCAGAAAACAGTAACACTTGTTCAGAACGAAAGAAAGCACAGAGCCCCAGATTTTATGTTGTCCTGGAGAGCTTGCAGAGCACTGGGGAAAGGCAGGCAGAGAATTCCCTGCTAGCACCTTCTCTGTGCCTGGGAAGCACAAGTGTTCACATTGCTTCGCAGAATCGCTTTTGTGCAGAAAACAGTAACACTTGTTCAGAACGAAAGAAAGCACAGAGCCCCAGATTTTATGTTGTCCTGGAGAGCTTGCAGAGCACTGCAGAAAGGCAGGCAGAGAATTCCCTGCTAGCACCTTCTCTGTGCCTGGGAAGCACAAGTGTTCACATTGCTTCGCAGAATCGCTTTTGTGCAGAAAACAGTAACACTTGTTCAGAACGAAAGAAAGCACAGAGCCCCAGATTTTATGTTGTCCTGGAGAGCTTGCAGAGCACTGGGGAAAGGCAGGCAGAGAATTCCCTGCTAGCACCTTCTCTGTGCCTGGGAAGCACAAGTGTTCACATTGCTTCGCAGAATCGCTTTTGTGCAGAAAACAGTAACACTTGTTCAGAACGAAAGAAAGCACAGAGCCCCAGATTTTATGTTGTCCTGGAGAGCTTGCAGAGCACCGGGAAAAGGCAGGCAGAGAATTCCCTGCTAGCACCTTCTCTGTGCCTGTTCACATTGCTTGGCAGAATTGCTTTTGTGCAGAAAACAGTAACACTTGTTCAGAACGAAAGAAAGCACAGAGCCCCAGATTTTATGTTGTCCTGGAGAGCTTGCAGAGCACTGGGGAAAGGCAGGCAGAGATTTCCCTGCTAGCACCTTCTCTGTGCCTGGGAAGCACAAGTGTTCACATTGCTTCGCAGAATCGCTTTTGTGCAGAAAACAGTAACACTTGTTCAGAACGAAAGAAAGCACAGAGCCCCAGATTTGCTGTTGTCCTGGAGAGCTTGCAGAGCACTGGGGAAAGGCAGGCAGAGAATTCCCTGCTAGCACCTTCTCTGTGCCTGGGAAGCAGAAGTGTTCACATTGCTTGGCAGAATCGCTTTTGTGCAGAAAACAGTAACACTTGTTCAGAACGAAAGAAAGCACAGAGCCCCAGATTTGCTGTTGTCCTGGAGAGCTTGCAGAGCACTGGGGAAAGGCAGGCAGAGAATTCCCTGCTAGCACCTTCTCTGTGCCTGTTCACATTGCTTCGCAGAATCGCTTTTGTGCAGAAAACAGTAACACTTGTTCAGAACGAAAGAAAGCACAGAGCCCCAGATTTGCTGTTGTCCTGGAGAGCTTGCAGAGCACTGGGGAAAGGCAGGCAGAGAATTCCCTGCTAGCACCTTCTCTGTGCCTGGGAAGCACAAGTGTTCACATTGCTTCGCAGAATCGCTTTTGTGCAGAAAACAGTAACACTTGTTCAGAACGAAAGAAAGCACAGAGCCCCAGATTTTATGTTGTCCTGGAGAGCTTGCAGAGCACTGGGGAAAGGCAGGCAGAGAATTCCCTGCTAGCACCTTCTCTGTGCCTGGGAAGCACAAGTGTTCACATTGCTTCGCAGAATCGCTTTTGTGCAGAAAACACTAACACTTGTTCAGAACGAAAGAAAGCACAGAGCCCCAGATTTTATGTTGTCCTGGAGAGCTTGCAGAGCACTGGGGAAAGGCAGGCAGAGAATTCCCTGCTAGCACCTTCTCTGTGCCTGTTCACATAGCTTCGCAGAATCGCTTTTGTGCAGATAACAGTAACACTTGGTCAGGAAGAAAGAAAGCACAGAGCCCCAGATTTTATGTTGTCCTGGAGAGCTTGCAGAGCACTGGGGAAAGGCAGGCAGAGAATTCCCTGCTAGCACCTTCTCTGTGCCTGGGAAGCAGAAGTGTTCACATTGCTTCGCAGAATCGCTTTTGTGCAGAAAACAGTAACACTTGTTCAGAACGAAAGAAAGCACAGAGCCCCAGATTTTATGTTGTCCTGCAGAGCTTGCAGAGCACTGGGGAAAGGCAGGCAGAGAATTCCCTGCTAGCACCTTCTCTGTGCCTGGGAAGCACAAGTGTTCACATTGCTTGGCAGAATCGCTTTTGTGCAGAAAACAGTAACACTTGTTCAGAACGAAAGAAAGCACAGAGCCCCAGATTTTATGTTGTCCTGGAGAGCTTGCAGAGCACTGGGGAAAGGCAGGCAGAGAATTCCCTGCTAGCACCTTCTCTGTGCCTGGGAAGCACAAGTGTTCACATTGCTTCGCAGAATCGCTTTTGTGCAGAAAACAGTAACACTTGTTCAGAACGAAAGAAAGCACAGAGCCCCAGATTTTATGTTGTCCTGGAGAGCTTGCAGAGCACTGGGGAAAGGCAGGCAGAGAATTCCCTGCTAGCACCTTCTCTGTGCCTGGGAAGCAGAAGTGTTCACATTGCTTGGCAGAATCGCTTTTGTGCAGAAAACAGTAACACTTGTTCAGAACGAAAGAAAGCACAGAGCCCCAGATTTTATGTTGTCCTGGAGAGCTTGCAGAGCACTGGGGAAAGGCAGGCAGAGAATTCCCTGCTAGCACCTTCTCTGTGCCTGGGAAGCACAAGTGTTCACATTGCTTGGCAGAATCGCTTTTGTGCAGAAAACAGTAACACTTGTTCAGAACGAAAGAAAGCACAGAGCCCCAGATTTTATGTTGTCCTGGAGAGCTTGCAGAGCACTGGGGAAAGGCAGGCAGAGAATTCCCTGCTAGCACCTTCTCTGTGCCTGGGAAGCACAAGTGTTCACATTGCTTCGCAGAATCGCTTTTGTGCAGAAAACAGTAACACTTGTTCAGAACGAAAGAAAGCACAGAGCCCCAGATTTGCTGTTGTCCTGGAGAGCTTGCAGAGCACTGGGGAAAGGCAGGCAGAGAATTCCCTGCTAGCACCTTCTCTGTGCCTGGGAAGCACAAGTGTTCACATTGCTTCGCAGAATCGCTTTTGTGCAGAAAACAGTAACACTTGTTCAGAACGAAAGAAAGCACAGAGCCCCAGATTTTATGTTGTCCTGGAGAACTTGCAGAGCACTGGGGAAAGGCAGGCAGAGAATTCCCTGCTAGCACCTTCTCTGTGCCTGTTCACATTGCTTCGCAGAATCGCTTTTGTGCAGAAAACAGTAACACTTGTTCAGAACGAAAGAAAGCACAGAGCCCCAGATTTGCTGTTGTCCTGGAGAGCTTGCAGAGCACTGGGGAAAGGCAGGCAGAGAATTCCCTGCTAGCACCTTCTCTGTGCCTGGGAAGCACAAGTGTTCACATTGCTTGGCAGAATCGCTTTTGTGCAGAAAACAGTAACACTTGTTCAGAACGAAAGAAAGCACAGAGCCCCAGATTTTATGTTGTCCTGGAGAGCTTGCAGAGCACTGGGGAAAGGCAGGCAGAGAATTCCCTGCTAGCACCTTCTCTGTGCCTGGGAAGCAGAAGTGTTCACATTGCTTGGCAGAATCGCTTTTGTGCAGAAAACAGTAACACTTGTTCAGAACGAAAGAAAGCACAGAGCCCCAGATTTGCTGTTGTCCTGGAGAGCTTGCAGAGCACTGGGGAAAGGCAGGCAGAGAATTCCCTGCTAGCACCTTCTCTGTGCCTGGGAAGCACAAGTGTTCACATTGCTTCGCAGAATCGCTTTTGTGCAGAAAACAGTAACACTTGTTCAGAACGAAAGAAAGCACAGAGCCCAGATTTTATGTTGTCCTGGAGAGCTTGCAGAGCACTGGGGAAAGGCAGGCAGAGAATTCCCTGCTAGCACCTTCTCTGTGCCTGGGAAGCACAAGTGTTCACATTGCTTCGCAGAATCGCTTTTGTGCAGAAAACAGTAACACTTGTTCAGAACGAAAGAAAGCACAGAGCCCCAGATTTGCTGTTGTCCTGGAGAGCTTGCAGAGCACTGGGGAAAGGCAGGCAGAGAATTCCCTGCTAGCACCTTCTCTGTGCCTGGGAAGCACAAGTGTTCACATTGCTTCGCAGAATCGCTTTTGTGCAGAAAACAGTAACACTTGGTCAGGAAGAAAGAAAGCACAGAGCCCCAGATTTGCTGTTGTCCTGGAGAGCTTGCAGAGCACTGGGGAAAGGCAGGCAGAGAATTCCCTGCTAGCACCTTCTCTGTGCCTGGGAAGCACAAGTGTTCACATTGCTTCGCAGAATCGCTTTTGTGCAGAAAACAGTAACACTTGTTCAGAACGAAAGAAAGCACAGAGCCGCAGATTTGCTGTTGTCCTGGAGAGCTTGCAGAGCACTGGGGAAAGGCAGGCAGAGAATTCCCTGCTAGCACCTTCTCTGTGCCTGGGAAGCACAAGTGTTCACATTGCTTCGCAGAATCGCTTTTGTGCAGAAAACAGTAACACTTGTTCAGAACGAAAGAAAGCACAGAGCCCCAGATTTGCTGTTGTCCTGGAGAGCTTGCAGAGCACTGGGGAAAGGCAGGCAGAGAATTCCCTGCTAGCACCTTCTCTGTGCCTGGGAAGCACAAGTGTTCACATTGCTTCGCAGAATCGCTTTTGTGCAGAAAACAGTAACACTTGGTCAGGAAGAAAGAAAGCACAGAGCCCCAGATTTTATGTTGTCCTGGAGAGCTTGCAGAGCACTGGGGAAAGGCAGGCAGAGAATTCCCTGCTAGCACCTTCTCTGTGCCTGGGAAGCAGAAGTGTTCACATTGCTTCGCAGAATCGCTTTTGTGCAGAAAACATTAACACTTGTTCAGAATGAAAGAAAGCACAGAACACCAGATTTGCTGTTGTCCTGGAGAGCTTGCAGAGCACTGGGGAAAGGCAGGCAGAGAATTCCCTGCTAGCACCTTCTCTGTGCCTGTTCACATTGCTTCGCAGAATCGCTTTTGTGCAGAAAACACTAACACTTGTTCAGAACGAAAGAAAGCACAGAGCCGCAGATTTGCTGTTGTCCTGGAGAGCTTGCAGAGCACTGGGGAAAGGCAGGCAGAGAATTCCCTGCTAGCACCTTCTCTGTGCCTGGGAAGCACAAGTGTTCACATTGCTTGGCAGAATCGCTTTTGTGCAGAAAACAGTAACACTTGTTCAGAACGAAAGAAAGCACAGAGCCCCAGATTTTATGTTGTCCTGGAGAGCTTGCAGAGCACTGGGGAAAGGCAGGCAGAGAATTCCCTGCTAGCACCTTCTCTGTGCCTGGGAAGCACAAGTGTTCACATTGCTTCGCAGAATCGCTTTTGTGCAGAAAACAGTAACACTTGTTCAGAACGAAAGAAAGCACAGAGCCCCAGATTTGCTGTTGTCCTGGAGAGCTTGCAGAGCACCGGGGAAAGGCAGGCAGAGAATTCCCTGCTAGCACCTTCTCTGTGCCTGTTCACATTGCTTGGCAGAATTGCTTTTGTGCAGAAAACAGTAACACTTGTTCAGAACGAAAGAAAGCACAGAGCCCCAGATTTTATGTTGTCCTGGAGAGCTTGCAGAGCACTGGGGAAAGGCAGGCAGAGATTTCCCTGCTAGCACCTTCTCTGTGCCTGGGAAGCACAAGTGTTCACATTGCTTCGCAGAATCGCTTTTGTGCAGAAAACAGTAACACTTGTTCAGAACGAAAGAAAGCACAGAGCCCCAGATTTGCTGTTGTCCTGGAGAGCTTGCAGAGCACTGGGGAAAGGCAGGCAGAGAATTCCCTGCTAGCACCTTCTCTGTGCCTGGGAAGCAGAAGTGTTCACATTGCTTGGCAGAATCGCTTTTGTGCAGAAAACAGTAACACTTGTTCAGAACGAAAGAAAGCACAGAGCCCCAGATTTGCTGTTGTCCTGGAGAGCTTGCAGAGCACTGGGGAAAGGCAGGCAGAGAATTCCCTGCTAGCACCTTCTCTGTGCCTGTTCACATTGCTTCGCAGAATCGCTTTTGTGCAGAAAACAGTAACACTTGTTCAGAACGAAAGAAAGCACAGAGCCCCAGATTTGCTGTTGTCCTGGAGAGCTTGCAGAGCACTGGGGAAAGGCAGGCAGAGAATTCCCTGCTAGCACCTTCTCTGTGCCTGGGAAGCACAAGTGTTCACATTGCTTCGCAGAATCGCTTTTGTGCAGAAAACAGTAACACTTGTTCAGAACGAAAGAAAGCACAGAGCCCCAGATTTTATGTTGTCCTGGAGAGCTTGCAGAGCACTGGGGAAAGGCAGGCAGAGAATTCCCTGCTAGCACCTTCTCTGTGCCTGGGAAGCACAAGTGTTCACATTGCTTCGCAGAATCGCTTTTGTGCAGAAAACACTAACACTTGTTCAGAACGAAAGAAAGCACAGAGCCCCAGATTTTATGTTGTCCTGGAGAGCTTGCAGAGCACTGGGGAAAGGCAGGCAGAGAATTCCCTGCTAGCACCTTCTCTGTGCCTGTTCACATAGCTTCGCAGAATCGCTTTTGTGCAGATAACAGTAACACTTGGTCAGGAAGAAAGAAAGCACAGAGCCCCAGATTTTATGTTGTCCTGGAGAGCTTGCAGAGCACTGGGGAAAGGCAGGCAGAGAATTCCCTGCTAGCACCTTCTCTGTGCCTGGGAAGCAGAAGTGTTCACATTGCTTCGCAGAATCGCTTTTGTGCAGAAAACAGTAACACTTGTTCAGAACGAAAGAAAGCACAGAGCCCCAGATTTTATGTTGTCCTGGAGAGCTTGCAGAGCACTGGGGAAAGGCAGGCAGAGAATTCCCTGCTAGCACCTTCTCTGTGCCTGGGAAGCACAAGTGTTCACATTGCTTCGCAGAATCGCTTTTGTGCAGAAAACAGTAACACTTGTTCAGAACGAAAGAAAGCACAGAGCCCCAGATTTTATGTTGTCCTGGAGAGCTTGCAGAGCACTGGGGAAAGGCAGGCAGAGAATTCCCTGCTAGCACCTTCTCTGTGCCTGGGAAGCAGAAGTGTTCACATTGCTTGGCAGAATCGCTTTTGTGCAGAAAACAGTAACACTTGTTCAGAACGAAAGAAAGCACAGAGCCCCAGATTTTATGTTGTCCTGGAGAGCTTGCAGAGCACTGGGGAAAGGCAGGCAGAGAATTCCCTGCTAGCACCTTCTCTGTGCCTGGGAAGCACAAGTGTTCACATTGCTTGGCAGAATCGCTTTTGTGCAGAAAACAGTAACACTTGTTCAGAACGAAAGAAAGCACAGAGCCCCAGATTTTATGTTGTCCTGGAGAGCTTGCAGAGCACTGGGGAAAGGCAGGCAGAGAATTCCCTGCTAGCACCTTCTCTGTGCCTGGGAAGCACAAGTGTTCACATTGCTTCGCAGAATCGCTTTTGTGCAGAAAACAGTAACACTTGTTCAGAACGAAAGAAAGCACAGAGCCCCAGATTTGCTGTTGTCCTGGAGAGCTTGCAGAGCACTGGGGAAAGGCAGGCAGAGAATTCCCTGCTAGCACCTTCTCTGTGCCTGGGAAGCACAAGTGTTCACATTGCTTCGCAGAATCGCTTTTGTGCAGAAAACAGTAACACTTGTTCAGAACGAAAGAAAGCACAGAGCCCCAGATTTTATGTTGTCCTGGAGAGCTTGCAGAGCACTGGGGAAAGGCAGGCAGAGAATTCCCTGCTAGCACCTTCTCTGTGCCTGGGAAGCAGAAGTGTTCACATTGCTTCGCAGAATCGCTTTTGTGCAGAAAACAGTAACACTTGTTCAGAACGAAAGAAAGCACAGAGCCCCAGATTTTATGTTGTCCTGGAGAGCTTGCAGAGCACTGGGGAAAGGCAGGCAGAGAATTCCCTGCTAGCACCTTCTCTGTGCCTGGGAAGCACAAGTGTTCACATTGCTTCGCAGAATCGCTTTTGTGCAGAAAACAGTAACACTTGTTCAGAACGAAAGAAAGCACAGAGCCCCAGATTTTATGTTGTCCTGGAGAGCTTGCAGAGCACTGGGGAAAGGCAGGCAGAGAATTCCCTGCTAGCACCTTCTCTGTGCCTGGGAAGCAGAAGTGTTCACATTGCTTGGCAGAATCGCTTTTGTGCAGAAAACAGTAACACTTGTTCAGAACGAAAGAAAGCACAGAGCCCCAGATTTTATGTTGTCCTGGAGAGCTTGCAGAGCACTGGGGAAAGGCAGGCAGAGAATTCCCTGCTAGCACCTTCTCTGTGCCTGTTCACATTGCTTGGCAGAATCGCTTTTGTGCAGAAAACAGTAACACTTGTTCAGAACGAAAGAAAGCACAGAGCCCCAGATTTTATGTTGTCCTGGAGAGCTTGCAGAGCACTGGGGAAAGGCAGGCAGAGAATTCCCTGCTAGCACCTTCTCTGTGCCTGTTCACATTGCTTCGCAGAATCGCTTTTGTGCAGAAAACAGTAACACTTGTTCAGAACGAAAGAAAGCACAGAGCCCCAGATTTTATGTTGTCCTGGAGAGCTTGCAGAGCACTGGGGAAAGGCAGGCAGAGAATTCCCTGCTAGCACCTTCTCTGTGCCTGGGAAGCACAAGTGTTCACATTGCTTCGCAGAATCGCTTTTGTGCAGAAAACAGTAACACTTGTTCAGAACGAAAGAAAGCACAGAGCCCCAGATTTGCTGTTGTCCTGGAGAGCTTGCAGAGCACTGGGGAAAGGCAGGCAGAGAATTCCCTGCTAGCACCTTCTCTGTGCCTGTTCACATTGCTTCGCAGAATCGCTTTTGTGCAGAAAACAGTAACACTTGTTCAGAACGAAAGAAAGCACAGAGCCCCAGATTTTATGTTGTCCTGGAGAGCTTGCAGAGCACTGGGGAAAGGCAGGCAGAGAATTCCCTGCTAGCACCTTCTCTGTGCCTGGGAAGCACAAGTGTTCACATTGCTTGGCAGAATCGCTTTTGTGCAGAAAACAGTAACACTTGTTCAGAACGAAAGAAAGCACAGAGCCCCAGATTTTATGTTGTCCTGGAGAGCTTGCAGAGCACTGGGGAAAGGCAGGCAGAGAATTCCCTGCTAGCACCTTCTCTGTGCCTGGGAAGCACAAGTGTTCACATTGCTTCCAGAATTGCTTTTGTGCAGAAAACACTAACACTTGTTCAGAACGAAAGAAAGCACAGAGCCCCAGATTTTATGTTGTCCTGGAGAGCTTGCAGAGCACTGGGGAAAGGCAGGCAGAGAATTCCCTGCTAGCACCTTCTCTGTGCCTGGGAAGCACAAGTGTTCACATTGCTTCGCAGAATCACTTTTGTGCAGAAAACAGTAACACTTGTTCAGAACGAAAGAAAGCACAGAGCCCCAGATTTTATGTTGTCCTGGAGAGCTTGCAGAGCACTGGGGAAAGGCAGGCAGAGAATTCCCTGCTAGCACCTTCTCTGTGCCTGGGAAGCACAAGTGTTCACATTGCTTCGCAGAATCGCTTTTGTGCAGAAAACAGTAACACTTGTTCAGAACGAAAGAAAGCACAGAGCCCCAGAATTTATGTTGTCCTGGAGAGCTTGCAGAGCACTGGGGAAAGGCAGGCAGAGAATTCCCTGCTAGCACCTTCTCAGTGCCTGGGAAGCACAAGTGTTCACATTGCTTCGCAGAATCGCTTTTGTGCAGAAAACAGTAACACTTGTTCAGAACGAAAGAAAGCACAGAGCCCCAGATTTTATGTTGTCCTGGAGAGCTTGCAGAGCACTGGGGAAAGGCAGGCAGAGAATTCCCTGCTAGCACCTTCTCTGTGCCTGGGAAGCAGAAGTGTTCACATTGCTTCGCAGAATCGCTTTTGTGCAGAAAACAGTAACACTTGTTCAGAACGAAAGAAAGCACAGAGCCCCAGATTTTATGTTGTCCTGGAGAGCTTGCAGAGCACTGGGGAAAGGCAGGCAGAGAATTCCCTGCTAGCACCTTCTCTGTGCCTGGGAAGCAGAAGTGTTCACATTGCTTCGCAGAATCGCTTTTGTGCAGAAAACAGTAACACTTGTTCAGAACGAAAGAAAGCACAGAGCCCCAGATTTTATGTTGTCCTGGAGAGCTTGCAGAGCACTGGGGAAAGGCAGGCAGAGAATTCCCTGCTAGCACCTTCTCTGTGCCTGGGAAGCACAAGTGTTCACATTGCTTGGCAGAATCGCTTTTGTGCAGAAAACAGTAACACTTGTTCAGAACGAAAGAAAGCACAGAGCCCCAGATTTTATGTTGTCCTGGAGAGCTTGCAGAGCACTGGGGAAAGGCAGGCATAGAATTCCCTGCTAGCACCTTCTCTGTGCCTGGGAAGCACAAGTGTTCACATTGCTTCGCAGAATCGCTTTTGTGCAGAAAACAGTAACACTTGTTCAGAACGAAAGAAAGCACAGAGCCCCAGATTTGCTGTTGTCCTGGAGAGCTTGCAGAGCACTGGGGAAAGGCAGGCAGAGAATTCCCTGCTAGCACCTTCTCTGTGCCTGTTCACATTGCTTCGCAGAATCGCTTTTGTGCAGAAAACAGTAACACTTGTTCAGAAGGAAAGAAAGCACAGAGCCCCAGATTTGCTGTTGTCCTGGAGAGCTTGCAGAGCACTGGGGAAAGGCAGGCAGAGAATTCCCTGCTAGCACCTTCTCTGTGCCTGGGAAGCACAAGTGTTCACATTGCTTCGCAGAATCGCTTTTGTGCAGAAAACAGTAACACTTGTTCAGAACGAAAGAAAGCACAGAGCCCCAGATTTGCTGTTGTCCTGGAGAGCTTGCAGAGCACTGGGGAAAGGCAGGCAGAGAATTCCCTGCTAGCACCTTCTCTGTGCCTGGGAAGCACAAGTGTTCACATTGCTTCGCAGAATCGCTTTTGTGCAGAAAACAGTAACACTTGTTCAGAACGAAAGAAAGCACAGAGCCCCAGATTTTATGTTGTCCTGGAGAGCTTGCAGAGCACTGGGGAAAGGCAGGCAGAGAATTCCCTGCTAGCACCTTCTCTGTGCCTGGGAAGCAGAAGTGTTCACATTGCTTGGCAGAATCGCTTTTGTGCAGAAAACAGTAACACTTGTTCAGAACGAAAGAAAGCACAGAGCCCCAGATTTTATGTTGTCCTGGAGAGCTTGCAGAGCACTGGGGAAAGGCAGGCAGAGAATTCCCTGCTAGCACCTTCTCTGTGCCTGTTCACATTGCTTGGCAGAATCGCTTTTGTGCAGAAAACAGTAACACTTGTTCAGAACGAAAGAAAGCACAGAGCCCCAGATTTTATGTTGTCCTGGAGAGCTTGCAGAGCACTGGGGAAAGGCAGGCAGAGAATTCCCTGCTAGCACCTTCTCTGTGCCTGTTCACATTGCTTCGCAGAATCGCTTTTGTGCAGAAAACAGTAACACTTGTTCAGAACGAAAGAAAGCACAGAGCCCCAGATTTTATGTTGTCCTGGAGAGCTTGCAGAGCACTGGGGAAAGGCAGGCAGAGAATTCCCTGCTAGCACCTTCTCTGTGCCTGGGAAGCACAAGTGTTCACATTGCTTCGCAGAATCGCTTTTGTGCAGAAAACAGTAACACTTGTTCAGAACGAAAGAAAGCACAGAGCCCCAGATTTGCTGTTGTCCTGGAGAGCTTGCAGAGCACCGGGGAAAGGCAGGCAGAGAATTCCCTGCTAGCACCTTCTCTGTGCCTGTTCACATTGCTTGGCAGAATTGCTTTTGTGCAGAAAACAGTAACACTTGTTCAGAACGAAAGAAAGCACAGAGCCCCAGATTTTATGTTGTCCTGGAGAGCTTGCAGAGCACTGGGGAAAGGCAGGCAGAGATTTCCCTGCTAGCACCTTCTCTGTGCCTGGGAAGCACAAGTGTTCACATTGCTTCGCAGAATCGCTTTTGTGCAGAAAACAGTAACACTTGTTCAGAACGAAAGAAAGCACAGAGCCCCAGATTTGCTGTTGTCCTGGAGAGCTTGCAGAGCACTGGGGAAAGGCAGGCAGAGAATTCCCTGCTAGCACCTTCTCTGTGCCTGGGAAGCAGAAGTGTTCACATTGCTTGGCAGAATCGCTTTTGTGCAGAAAACAGTAACACTTGTTCAGAACGAAAGAAAGCACAGAGCCCCAGATTTGCTGTTGTCCTGGAGAGCTTGCAGAGCACTGGGGAAAGGCAGGCAGAGAATTCCCTGCTAGCACCTTCTCTGTGCCTGTTCACATTGCTTCGCAGAATCGCTTTTGTGCAGAAAACAGTAACACTTGTTCAGAACGAAAGAAAGCACAGAGCCCCAGATTTGCTGTTGTCCTGGAGAGCTTGCAGAGCACTGGGGAAAGGCAGGCAGAGAATTCCCTGCTAGCACCTTCTCTGTGCCTGGGAAGCACAAGTGTTCACATTGCTTCGCAGAATCGCTTTTGTGCAGAAAACAGTAACACTTGTTCAGAACGAAAGAAAGCACAGAGCCCCAGATTTTATGTTGTCCTGGAGAGCTTGCAGAGCACTGGGGAAAGGCAGGCAGAGAATTCCCTGCTAGCACCTTCTCTGTGCCTGGGAAGCACAAGTGTTCACATTGCTTCGCAGAATCGCTTTTGTGCAGAAAACACTAACACTTGTTCAGAACGAAAGAAAGCACAGAGCCCCAGATTTTATGTTGTCCTGGAGAGCTTGCAGAGCACTGGGGAAAGGCAGGCAGAGAATTCCCTGCTAGCACCTTCTCTGTGCCTGTTCACATAGCTTCGCAGAATCGCTTTTGTGCAGATAACAGTAACACTTGGTCAGGAAGAAAGAAAGCACAGAGCCCCAGATTTTATGTTGTCCTGGAGAGCTTGCAGAGCACTGGGGAAAGGCAGGCAGAGAATTCCCTGCTAGCACCTTCTCTGTGCCTGGGAAGCAGAAGTGTTCACATTGCTTCGCAGAATCGCTTTTGTGCAGAAAACAGTAACACTTGTTCAGAACGAAAGAAAGCACAGAGCCCCAGATTTTATGTTGTCCTGCAGAGCTTGCAGAGCACTGGGGAAAGGCAGGCAGAGAATTCCCTGCTAGCACCTTCTCTGTGCCTGGGAAGCACAAGTGTTCACATTGCTTGGCAGAATCGCTTTTGTGCAGAAAACAGTAACACTTGTTCAGAACGAAAGAAAGCACAGAGCCCCAGATTTTATGTTGTCCTGGAGAGCTTGCAGAGCACTGGGGAAAGGCAGGCAGAGAATTCCCTGCTAGCACCTTCTCTGTGCCTGGGAAGCACAAGTGTTCACATTGCTTCGCAGAATCGCTTTTGTGCAGAAAACAGTAACACTTGTTCAGAACGAAAGAAAGCACAGAGCCCCAGATTTTATGTTGTCCTGGAGAGCTTGCAGAGCACTGGGGAAAGGCAGGCAGAGAATTCCCTGCTAGCACCTTCTCTGTGCCTGGGAAGCAGAAGTGTTCACATTGCTTGGCAGAATCGCTTTTGTGCAGAAAACAGTAACACTTGTTCAGAACGAAAGAAAGCACAGAGCCCCAGATTTTATGTTGTCCTGGAGAGCTTGCAGAGCACTGGGGAAAGGCAGGCAGAGAATTCCCTGCTAGCACCTTCTCTGTGCCTGGGAAGCACAAGTGTTCACATTGCTTGGCAGAATCGCTTTTGTGCAGAAAACAGTAACACTTGTTCAGAACGAAAGAAAGCACAGAGCCCCAGATTTTATGTTGTCCTGGAGAGCTTGCAGAGCACTGGGGAAAGGCAGGCAGAGAATTCCCTGCTAGCACCTTCTCTGTGCCTGGGAAGCACAAGTGTTCACATTGCTTCGCAGAATCGCTTTTGTGCAGAAAACAGTAACACTTGTTCAGAACGAAAGAAAGCACAGAGCCCCAGATTTGCTGTTGTCCTGGAGAGCTTGCAGAGCACTGGGGAAAGGCAGGCAGAGAATTCCCTGCTAGCACCTTCTCTGTGCCTGGGAAGCACAAGTGTTCACATTGCTTCGCAGAATCGCTTTTGTGCAGAAAACAGTAACACTTGTTCAGAACGAAAGAAAGCACAGAGCCCCAGATTTTATGTTGTCCTGGAGAGCTTGCAGAGCACTGGGGAAAGGCAGGCAGAGAATTCCCTGCTAGCACCTTCTCTGTGCCTGGGAAGCAGAAGTGTTCACATTGCTTGGCAGAATCGCTTTTGTGCAGAAAACAGTAACACTTGTTCAGAACGAAAGAAAGCACAGAGCCCCAGATTTTATGTTGTCCTGGAGAGCTTGCAGAGCACTGGGGAAAGGCAGGCAGAGAATTCCCTGCTAGCACCTTCTCTGTGCCTGGGAAGCACAAGTGTTCACATTGCTTCGCAGAATCGCTTTTGTGCAGAAAACAGTAACACTTGTTCAGAACGAAAGAAAGCACAGAGCCCCAGATTTTATGTTGTCCTGGAGAGCTTGCAGAGCACTGGGGAAAGGCAGGCAGAGAATTCCCTGCTAGCACCTTCTCTGTGCCTGGGAAGCACAAGTGTTCACATTGCTTGGCAGAATCGCTTTTGTGCAGAAAACAGTAACACTTGTTCAGAACGAAAGAAAGCACAGAGCCCCAGATTTTATGTTGTCCTGGAGAGCTTGCAGAGCACTGGGGAAAGGCAGGCAGAGAATTCCCTGCTAGCACCTTCTCTGTGCCTGTTCACATTGCTTGGCAGAATCGCTTTTGTGCAGAAAACAGTAACACTTGTTCAGAACGAAAGAAAGCACAGAGCCCCAGATTTTATGTTGTCCTGGAGAGCTTGCAGAGCACTGGGGAAAGGCAGGCAGAGAATTCCCTGCTAGCACCTTCTCTGTGCCTGTTCACATTGCTTCGCAGAATCGCTTTTGTGCAGAAAACAGTAACACTTGTTCAGAACGAAAGAAAGCACAGAGCCCCAGATTTTATGTTGTCCTGGAGAGCTTGCAGAGCACTGGGGAAAGGCAGGCAGAGAATTCCCTGCTAGCACCTTCTCTGTGCCTGGGAAGCACAAGTGTTCACATTGCTTCGCAGAATCGCTTTTGTGCAGAAAACAGTAACACTTGTTCAGAACGAAAGAAAGCACAGAGCCCCAGATTTGCTGTTGTCCTGGAGAGCTTGCAGAGCACTGGGGAAAGGCAGGCAGAGAATTCCCTGCTAGCACCTTCTCTGTGCCTGTTCACATTGCTTCGCAGAATCGCTTTTGTGCAGAAAACAGTAACACTTGTTCAGAACGAAAGAAAGCACAGAGCCCCAGATTTTATGTTGTCCTGGAGAGCTTGCAGAGCACTGGGGAAAGGCAGGCAGAGAATTCCCTGCTAGCACCTTCTCTGTGCCTGGGAAGCACAAGTGTTCACATTGCTTGGCAGAATCGCTTTTGTGCAGAAAACAGTAACACTTGTTCAGAACGAAAGAAAGCACAGAGCCCCAGATTTTATGTTGTCCTGGAGAGCTTGCAGAGCACTGGGGAAAGGCAGGCAGAGAATTCCCTGCTAGCACCTTCTCTGTGCCTGGGAAGCACAAGTGTTCACATTGCTTCCAGAATTGCTTTTGTGCAGAAAACACTAACACTTGTTCAGAACGAAAGAAAGCACAGAGCCCCAGATTTTATGTTGTCCTGGAGAGCTTGCAGAGCACTGGGGAAAGGCAGGCAGAGAATTCCCTGCTAGCACCTTCTCTGTGCCTGGGAAGCACAAGTGTTCACATTGCTTCGCAGAATCACTTTTGTGCAGAAAACAGTAACACTTGTTCAGAACGAAAGAAAGCACAGAGCCCCAGATTTTATGTTGTCCTGGAGAGCTTGCAGAGCACTGGGGAAAGGCAGGCAGAGAATTCCCTGCTAGCACCTTCTCTGTGCCTGGGAAGCACAAGTGTTCACATTGCTTCGCAGAATCGCTTTTGTGCAGAAAACAGTAACACTTGTTCAGAACGAAAGAAAGCACAGAGCCCCAGAATTTATGTTGTCCTGGAGAGCTTGCAGAGCACTGGGGAAAGGCAGGCAGAGAATTCCCTGCTAGCACCTTCTCAGTGCCTGGGAAGCACAAGTGTTCACATTGCTTCGCAGAATCGCTTTTGTGCAGAAAACAGTAACACTTGTTCAGAACGAAAGAAAGCACAGAGCCCCAGATTTTATGTTGTCCTGGAGAGCTTGCAGAGCACTGGGGAAAGGCAGGCAGAGAATTCCCTGCTAGCACCTTCTCTGTGCCTGGGAAGCAGAAGTGTTCACATTGCTTCGCAGAATCGCTTTTGTGCAGAAAACAGTAACACTTGTTCAGAACGAAAGAAAGCACAGAGCCCCAGATTTTATGTTGTCCTGGAGAGCTTGCAGAGCACTGGGGAAAGGCAGGCAGAGAATTCCCTGCTAGCACCTTCTCTGTGCCTGGGAAGCAGAAGTGTTCACATTGCTTCGCAGAATCGCTTTTGTGCAGAAAACACTAACACTTGTTCAGAACGAAAGAAAGCACAGAGCCCCAGATTTTATGTTGTCCTGGAGAGCTTGCAGAGCACTGGGGAAAGGCAGGCAGAGAATTCCCTGCTAGCACCTTCTCTGTGCCTGGGAAGCACAAGTGTTCACATTGCTTGGCAGAATCGCTTTTGTGCAGAAAACAGTAACACTTGTTCAGAACGAAAGAAAGCACAGAGCCCCAGATTTTATGTTGTCCTGGAGAGCTTGCAGAGCACTGGGGAAAGGCAGGCATAGAATTCCCTGCTAGCACCTTCTCTGTGCCTGGGAAGCACAAGTGTTCACATTGCTTCGCAGAATCGCTTTTGTGCAGAAAACAGTAACACTTGTTCAGAACGAAAGAAAGCACAGAGCCCCAGATTTGCTGTTGTCCTGGAGAGCTTGCAGAGCACTGGGGAAAGGCAGGCAGAGAATTCCCTGCTAGCACCTTCTCTGTGCCTGTTCACATTGCTTCGCAGAATCGCTTTTGTGCAGAAAACAGTAACACTTGTTCAGAAGGAAAGAAAGCACAGAGCCCCAGATTTGCTGTTGTCCTGGAGAGCTTGCAGAGCACTGGGGAAAGGCAGGCAGAGAATTCCCTGCTAGCACCTTCTCTGTGCCTGGGAAGCACAAGTGTTCACATTGCTTCGCAGAATCGCTTTTGTGCAGAAAACAGTAACACTTGTTCAGAACGAAAGAAAGCACAGAGCCCCAGATTTGCTGTTGTCCTGGAGAGCTTGCAGAGCACTGGGGAAAGGCAGGCAGAGAATTCCCTGCTAGCACCTTCTCTGTGCCTGGGAAGCACAAGTGTTCACATTGCTTCGCAGAATCGCTTTTGTGCAGAAAACAGTAACACTTGTTCAGAACGAAAGAAAGCACAGAGCCCCAGATTTTATGTTGTCCTGGAGAGCTTGCAGAGCACTGGGGAAAGGCAGGCAGAGAATTCCCTGCTAGCACCTTCTCTGTGCCTGGGAAGCAGAAGTGTTCACATTGCTTGGCAGAATCGCTTTTGTGCAGAAAACAGTAACACTTGTTCAGAACGAAAGAAAGCACAGAGCCCCAGATTTTATGTTGTCCTGGAGAGCTTGCAGAGCACTGGGGAAAGGCAGGCAGAGAATTCCCTGCTAGCACCTTCTCTGTGCCTGTTCACATTGCTTGGCAGAATCGCTTTTGTGCAGAAAACAGTAACACTTGTTCAGAACGAAAGAAAGCACAGAGCCCCAGATTTTATGTTGTCCTGGAGAGCTTGCAGAGCACTGGGGAAAGGCAGGCAGAGAATTCCCTGCTAGCACCTTCTCTGTGCCTGTTCACATTGCTTCGCAGAATCGCTTTTGTGCAGAAAACAGTAACACTTGTTCAGAACGAAAGAAAGCACAGAGCCCCAGATTTTATGTTGTCCTGGAGAGCTTGCAGAGCACTGGGGAAAGGCAGGCAGAGAATTCCCTGCTAGCACCTTCTCTGTGCCTGGGAAGCACAAGTGTTCACATTGCTTCGCAGAATCGCTTTTGTGCAGAAAACAGTAACACTTGTTCAGAACGAAAGAAAGCACAGAGCCCCAGATTTGCTGTTGTCCTGGAGAGCTTGCAGAGCACTGGGGAAAGGCAGGCAGAGAATTCCCTGCTAGCACCTTCTCTGTGCCTGTTCACATTGCTTCGCAGAATCGCTTTTGTGCAGAAAACAGTAACACTTGTTCAGAACGAAAGAAAGCACAGAGCCCCAGATTTTATGTTGTCCTGGAGAGCTTGCAGAGCACTGGGGAAAGGCAGGCAGAGAATTCCCTGCTAGCACCTTCTCTGTGCCTGGGAAGCACAAGTGTTCACATTGCTTGGCAGAATCGCTTTTGTGCAGAAAACAGTAACACTTGTTCAGAACGAAAGAAAGCACAGAGCCCCAGATTTTATGTTGTCCTGGAGAGCTTGCAGAGCACTGGGGAAAGGCAGGCAGAGAATTCCCTGCTAGCACCTTCTCTGTGCCTGGGAAGCACAAGTGTTCACATTGCTTCCAGAATTGCTTTTGTGCAGAAAACACTAACACTTGTTCAGAACGAAAGAAAGCACAGAGCCCCAGATTTTATGTTGTCCTGGAGAGCTTGCAGAGCACTGGGGAAAGGCAGGCAGAGAATTCCCTGCTAGCACCTTCTCTGTGCCTGGGAAGCACAAGTGTTCACATTGCTTCGCAGAATCACTTTTGTGCAGAAAACAGTAACACTTGTTCAGAACGAAAGAAAGCACAGAGCCCCAGATTTTATGTTGTCCTGGAGAGCTTGCAGAGCACTGGGGAAAGGCAGGCAGAGAATTCCCTGCTAGCACCTTCTCTGTGCCTGGGAAGCACAAGTGTTCACATTGCTTCGCAGAATCGCTTTTGTGCAGAAAACAGTAACACTTGTTCAGAACGAAAGAAAGCACAGAGCCCCAGAATTTATGTTGTCCTGGAGAGCTTGCAGAGCACTGGGGAAAGGCAGGCAGAGAATTCCCTGCTAGCACCTTCTCAGTGCCTGGGAAGCACAAGTGTTCACATTGCTTCGCAGAATCGCTTTTGTGCAGAAAACAGTAACACTTGTTCAGAACGAAAGAAAGCACAGAGCCCCAGATTTTATGTTGTCCTGGAGAGCTTGCAGAGCACTGGGGAAAGGCAGGCAGAGAATTCCCTGCTAGCACCTTCTCTGTGCCTGGGAAGCACAAGTGTTCACATTGCTTCGCAGAATCGCTTTTGTGCAGAAAACAGTAACACTTGTTCAGAACGAAAGAAAGCACAGAGCCCCAGATTTTATGTTGTCCTGGAGAGCTTGCAGAGCACTGGGGAAAGGCAGGCAGAGAATTCCCTGCTAGCACCTTCTCTGTGCCTGGGAAGCAGAAGTGTTCACATTGCTTCGCAGAATCGCTTTTGTGCAGAAAACACTAACACTTGTTCAGAACGAAAGAAAGCACAGAGCCCCAGATTTTATGTTGTCCTGGAGAGCTTGCAGAGCACTGGGGAAAGGCAGGCAGAGAATTCCCTGCTAGCACCTTCTCTGTGCCTGGGAAGCACAAGTGTTCACATTGCTTCGCAGAATCGCTTTTGTGCAGAAAACAGTAACACTTGTTCAGAACGAAAGAAAGCACAGAGCCCCAGATTTTATGTTGTCCTGGAGAGCTTGCAGAGCACTGGGGAAAGGCAGGCATAGAATTCCCTGCTAGCACCTTCTCTGTGCCTGGGAAGCACAAGTGTTCACATTGCTTCGCAGAATCGCTTTTGTGCAGAAAACAGTAACACTTGTTCAGAACGAAAGAAAGCACAGAGCCCCAGATTTTATGTTGTCCTGGAGAGCTTGCAGAGCACTGGGGAAAGGCAGGCAGAGAATTCCCTGCTAGCACCTTCTCTGTGCCTGTTCACATTGCTTCGCAGAATCGCTTTTGTGCAGAAAACAGTAACACTTGTTCAGAAGGAAAGAAAGCACAGAGCCCCAGATTTGCTGTTGTCCTGGAGAGCTTGCAGAGCACTGGGGAAAGGCAGGCAGAGAATTCCCTGCTAGCACCTTCTCTGTGCCTGGGAAGCACAAGTGTTCACATTGCTTCGCAGAATCGCTTTTGTGCAGAAAACACTAACACTTGTTCAGAACGAAAGAAAGCACAGAGCCCCAGATTTTATGTTGTCCTGGAGAGCTTGCAGAGCACTGGGGAAAGGCAGGCAGAGAATTCCCTGCTAGCACCTTCTCTGTGCCTGTTCACATAGCTTCGCAGAATCGCTTTTGTGCAGATAACAGTAACACTTGGTCAGGAAGAAAGAAAGCACAGAGCCCCAGATTTTATGTTGTCCTGGAGAGCTTGCAGAGCACTGGGGAAAGGCAGGCAGAGAATTCCCTGCTAGCACCTTCTCTGTGCCTGGGAAGCAGAAGTGTTCACATTGCTTCGCAGAATCGCTTTTGTGCAGAACACAGTAACACTTGGTCAGGAAGAAAGAAAGCACAGAGCCCCAGATTTGCTGTTGTCCTGGAGAGCTTGCAGAGCACTGGGGAAAGGCAGGCAGAGAATTCCCTGCTAGCACCTTCTCTGTGCCTGGGAAGCAGAAGTGTTCACATTGCTTCGCAGAATCGCTTTTGTGCAGAAAACAGTAACACTTGTTCAGAACGAAAGAAAGCACAGAGCCCCAGATTTGCTGTTGTCCTGCAGAGCTTGCAGAGCACTGGGGAAAGGCAGGCAGAGAATTCCCTGCTAGCACCTTCTCTGTGCCTGGGAAGCACAAGTGTTCACATTGCTTGGCAGAATCGCTTTTGTGCAGAAAACAGTAACACTTGTTCAGAACGAAAGAAAGCACAGAGCCCCAGATTTTATGTTGTCCTGGAGAGCTTGCAGAGCACTGGGGAAAGGCAGGCAGAGAATTCCCTGCTAGCACCTTCTCTGTGCCTGGGAAGCACAAGTGTTCACATTGCTTCGCAGAATCGCTTTTGTGCAGAAAACAGTAACACTTGTTCAGAACGAAAGAAAGCACAGAGCCCCAGATTTTATGTTGTCCTGGAGAGCTTGCAGAGCACTGGGGAAAGGCAGGCAGAGAATTCCCTGCTAGCACCTTCTCTGTGCCTGGGAAGCAGAAGTGTTCACATTGCTTGGCAGAATCGCTTTTGTGCAGAAAACAGTAACACTTGTTCAGAACGAAAGAAAGCACAGAGCCCCAGATTTTATGTTGTCCTGGAGAGCTTGCAGAGCACTGGGGAAAGGCAGGCAGAGAATTCCCTGCTAGCACCTTCTCTGTGCCTGGGAAGCACAAGTGTTCACATTGCTTGGCAGAATCGCTTTTGTGCAGAAAACAGTAACACTTGTTCAGAACGAAAGAAAGCACAGAGCCCCAGATTTTATGTTGTCCTGGAGAGCTTGCAGAGCACTGGGGAAAGGCAGGCAGAGAATTCCCTGCTAGCACCTTCTCTGTGCCTGGGAAGCACAAGTGTTCACATTGCTTCGCAGAATCGCTTTTGTGCAGAAAACAGTAACACTTGTTCAGAACGAAAGAAAGCACAGAGCCCCAGATTTGCTGTTGTCCTGGAGAGCTTGCAGAGCACTGGGGAAAGGCAGGCAGAGAATTCCCTGCTAGCACCTTCTCTGTGCCTGGGAAGCACAAGTGTTCACATTGCTTCGCAGAATCGCTTTTGTGCAGAAAACAGTAACACTTGTTCAGAACGAAAGAAAGCACAGAGCCCCAGATTTTATGTTGTCCTGGAGAGCTTGCAGAGCACTGGGGAAAGGCAGGCAGAGAATTCCCTGCTAGCACCTTCTCTGTGCCTGGGAAGCAGAAGTGTTCACATTGCTTGGCAGAATCGCTTTTGTGCAGAAAACAGTAACACTTGTTCAGAACGAAAGAAAGCACAGAGCCCCAGATTTTATGTTGTCCTGGAGAGCTTGCAGAGCACTGGGGAAAGGCAGGCAGAGAATTCCCTGCTAGCACCTTCTCTGTGCCTGGGAAGCACAAGTGTTCACATTGCTTCGCAGAATCGCTTTTGTGCAGAAAACAGTAACACTTGTTCAGAACGAAAGAAAGCACAGAGCCCCAGATTTTATGTTGTCCTGGAGAGCTTGCAGAGCACTGGGGAAAGGCAGGCAGAGAATTCCCTGCTAGCACCTTCTCTGTGCCTGGGAAGCAGAAGTGTTCACATTGCTTGGCAGAATCGCTTTTGTGCAGAAAACAGTAACACTTGTTCAGAACGAAAGAAAGCACAGAGCCCCAGATTTTATGTTGTCCTGGAGAGCTTGCAGAGCACTGGGGAAAGGCAGGCAGAGAATTCCCTGCTAGCACCTTCTCTGTGCCTGTTCACATTGCTTGGCAGAATCGCTTTTGTGCAGAAAACAGTAACACTTGTTCAGAACGAAAGAAAGCACAGAGCCCCAGATTTTATGTTGTCCTGGAGAGCTTGCAGAGCACTGGGGAAAGGCAGGCAGAGAATTCCCTGCTAGCACCTTCTCTGTGCCTGTTCACATTGCTTCGCAGAATCGCTTTTGTGCAGAAAACAGTAACACTTGTTCAGAACGAAAGAAAGCACAGAGCCCCAGATTTTATGTTGTCCTGGAGAGCTTGCAGAGCACTGGGGAAAGGCAGGCAGAGAATTCCCTGCTAGCACCTTCTCTGTGCCTGGGAAGCACAAGTGTTCACATTGCTTCGCAGAATCGCTTTTGTGCAGAAAACAGTAACACTTGTTCAGAACGAAAGAAAGCACAGAGCCCCAGATTTGCTGTTGTCCTGGAGAGCTTGCAGAGCACTGGGGAAAGGCAGGCAGAGAATTCCCTGCTAGCACCTTCTCTGTGCCTGTTCACATTGCTTCGCAGAATCGCTTTTGTGCAGAAAACAGTAACACTTGTTCAGAACGAAAGAAAGCACAGAGCCCCAGATTTTATGTTGTCCTGGAGAGCTTGCAGAGCACTGGGGAAAGGCAGGCAGAGAATTCCCTGCTAGCACCTTCTCTGTGCCTGGGAAGCACAAGTGTTCACATTGCTTGGCAGAATCGCTTTTGTGCAGAAAACAGTAACACTTGTTCAGAACGAAAGAAAGCACAGAGCCCCAGATTTTATGTTGTCCTGGAGAGCTTGCAGAGCACTGGGGAAAGGCAGGCAGAGAATTCCCTGCTAGCACCTTCTCTGTGCCTGGGAAGCACAAGTGTTCACATTGCTTCCAGAATTGCTTTTGTGCAGAAAACAGTAACACTTGTTCAGAACGAAAGAAAGCACAGAGCCCCAGATTTTATGTTGTCCTGGAGAGCTTGCAGAGCACTGGGGAAAGGCAGGCAGAGAATTCCCTGCTAGCACCTTCTCTGTGCCTGGGAAGCACAAGTGTTCACATTGCTTCGCAGAATCACTTTTGTGCAGAAAACAGTAACACTTGTTCAGAACGAAAGAAAGCACAGAGCCCCAGATTTTATGTTGTCCTGGAGAGCTTGCAGAGCACTGGGGAAAGGCAGGCAGAGAATTCCCTGCTAGCACCTTCTCTGTGCCTGGGAAGCACAAGTGTTCACATTGCTTCGCAGAATCGCTTTTGTGCAGAAAACAGTAACACTTGTTCAGAACGAAAGAAAGCACAGAGCCCCAGAATTTATGTTGTCCTGGAGAGCTTGCAGAGCACTGGGGAAAGGCAGGCAGAGAATTCCCTGCTAGCACCTTCTCAGTGCCTGGGAAGCACAAGTGTTCACATTGCTTCGCAGAATCGCTTTTGTGCAGAAAACAGTAACACTTGTTCAGAACGAAAGAAAGCACAGAGCCCCAGATTTTATGTTGTCCTGGAGAGCTTGCAGAGCACTGGGGAAAGGCAGGCAGAGAATTCCCTGCTAGCACCTTCTCTGTGCCTGGGAAGCACAAGTGTTCACATTGCTTCGCAGAATCGCTTTTGTGCAGAAAACAGTAACACTTGTTCAGAACGAAAGAAAGCACAGAGCCCCAGATTTTATGTTGTCCTGGAGAGCTTGCAGAGCACTGGGGAAAGGCAGGCAGAGAATTCCCTGCTAGCACCTTCTCTGTGCCTGTTCACATTGCTTCGCAGAATCGCTTTTGTGCAGAAAACAGTAACACTTGTTCAGAACGAAAGAAAGCACAGAGCCCCAGATTTTATGTTGTCCTGGAGAGCTTGCAGAGCACTGGGGAAAGGCAGGCAGAGAATTCCCTGCTAGCACCTTCTCTGTGCCTGGGAAGCAGAAGTGTTCACATTGTTTCGCAGAATCGCTTTTGTGCAGAAAACAGTAACACTTGGTCAGGAAGAAAGAAAGCACAGAGCCCCAGATTTTATGTTGTCCTGGAGAGCTTGCAGAGCACTGGGGAAAGGCAGGCAGAGAATTCCCTGCTAGCACCTTCTCTGTGCCTGGGAAGCACAAGTGTTCACATTGCTTCGCAGAATCGCTTTTGTGCAGAAAACAGTAACACTTGTTCAGAACGAAAGAAAGCACAGAGCCCCAGATTTTATGTTGTCCTGGAGAGCTTGCAGAGCACTGGGGAAAGGCAGGCAGAGAATTCCCTGCTAGCACCTTCTCTGTGCCTGGGAAGCACAAGTGTTCACATTGCTTCGCAGAATCGCTTTTGTGCAGAAAACAGTAACACTTGTTCAGAACGAAAGAAAGCACAGAGCCCCAGATTTTATGTTGTCCTGGAGAGCTTGCAGAGCACTGGGGAAAGGCAGGCAGAGAATTCCCTGCTAGCACCTTCTCTGTGCCTGGGAAGCACAAGTGTTCACATTGCTTCGCAGAATCGCTTTTGTGCAGAAAACAGTAACACTTGTTCAGAACGAAAGAAAGCACAGAGCCCCAGAATTTATGTTGTCCTGGAGAGCTTGCAGAGCACTGGGGAAAGGCAGGCAGAGAATTCCCTGCTAGCACCTTCTCAGTGCCTGGGAAGCAGAAGTGTTCACATTGCTTCGCAGAATCGCTTTTGTGCAGAAAACAGTAACACTTGTTCAGAACGAAATAAAGCACAGAGCCCCAGATTTTATGTTGTCCTGGAGAGCTTGCAGAGCACTGGGGAAAGGCAGGCAGAGAATTCCCTGCTAGCACCTTCTCTGTGCCTGGGAAGCAGAAGTGTTCACATTGCTTCGCAGAATCGCTTTTGTGCAGAAAACAGTAACACTTGTTCAGAACGAAAGAAAGCACAGAGCCCCAGATTTTATGTTGTCCTGGAGAGCTTGCAGAGCACTGGGGAAAGGCAGGCAGAGAATTCCCTGCTAGCACCTTCTCTGTGCCTGGGAAGCACAAGTGTTCACATTGCTTCGCAGAATCGCTTTTGTGCAGAAAACAGTAACACTTGTTCAGAACGAAAGAAAGCACAGAGCCCCAGATTTTATGTTGTCCTGGAGAGCTTGCAGAGCACTGGGGAAAGGCAGGCAGAGAATTCCCTGCTAGCACCTTCTCTGTGCCTGTTCACATTGCTTCGCAGAATCGCTTTTGTGCAGAAAACAGTAACACTTGTTCAGAACGAAAGAAAGCACAGAGCCCCAGATTTTATGTTGTCCTGGAGAGCTTGCAGAGCACTGGGGAAAGGCAGGCAGAGAATTCCCTGCTAGCACCTTCTCTGTGCCTGGGAAGCACAAGTGTTCACATTGCTTCGCAGAATCGCTTTTGTGCAGAAAACAGTAACACTTGTTCAGAACGAAAGAAAGCACAGAGCCCCAGATTTTATGTTGTCCTGGAGAGCTTGCAGAGCACTGGGGAAAGGCAGGCAGAGAATTCCCTGCTAGCACCTTCTCTGTGCCTGGGAAGCAGAAGTGTTCACATTGCTTCCAGAATTGCTTTTGTGCAGAAAACACTAACACTTGTTCAGAACGAAAGAAAGCACAGAGCCCCAGATTTTATGTTGTCCTGGAGAGCTTGCAGAGCACTGGGGAAAGGCAGGCAGAGAATTCCCTGCTAGCACCTTCTCTGTGCCTGGGAAGCACAAGTGTTCACATTGCTTCGCAGAATCACTTTTGTGCAGAAAACAGTAACACTTGTTCAGAACGAAAGAAAGCACAGAGCCCCAGATTTGCTGTTGTCCTGGAGAGCTTGCAGAGCACTGGGGAAAGGCAGGCAGAGAATTCCCTGCTAGCACCTTCTCTGTGCCTGGGAAGCACAAGTGTTCACATTGCTTCGCAGAATCGCTTTTGTGCAGAAAACAGTAACACTTGTTCAGAACGAAAGAAAGCACAGAGCCCCAGATTTTATGTTGTCCTGGAGAGCTTGCAGAGCACTGGGGAAAGGCAGGCAGAGAATTCCCTGCTAGCACCTTCTCTGTGCCTGGGAAGCACAAGTGTTCACATTGCTTGGCAGAATCGCTTTTGTGCAGAAAACAGTAACACTTGTTCAGAACGAAAGAAAGCACAGAGCCCCAGATTTGCTGTTGTCCTGGAGAGCTTGCAGAGCACTGGGGAAAGGCAGGCAGAGAATTCCCTGCTAGCACCTTCTCTGTGCCTGGGAAGCACAAGTGTTCACATTGCTTCGCAGAATCGCTTTTGTGCAGAAAACAGTAACACTTGTTCAGAACGAAAGAAAGCACAGAGCCCCAGATTTTATGTTGTCCTGGAGAGCTTGCAGAGCACTGGGGAAAGGCAGGCAGAGAATTCCCTGCTAGCACCTTCTCTGTGCCTGGGAAGCACAAGTGTTCACATTGCTTCGCAGAATCGCTTTTGTGCAGAAAACAGTAACACTTGTTCAGAACGAAAGAAAGCACAGAGCCCCAGATTTTATGTTGTCCTGGAGAGCTTGCAGAGCACTGGGGAAAGGCAGGCAGAGAATTCCCTGCTAGCACCTTCTCTGTGCCTGGGAAGCACAAGTGTTCACATTGCTTCGCAGAATCGCTTTTGTGCAGAAAACAGTAACACTTGGTCAGGAAGAAAGAAAGCACAGAGCCCCAGATTTTATGTTGTCCTGGAGAGCTTGCAGAGCACTGGGGAAAGGCAGGCAGAGAATTCCCTGCTAGCACCTTCTCTGTGCCTGGGAAGCACAAGTGTTCACATTGCTTCGCAGAATCGCTTTTGTGCAGAAAACAGTAACACTTGTTCAGAACGAAAGAAAGCACAGAGCCCCAGATTTTATGTTGTCCTGGAGAGCTTGCAGAGCACTGGGGAAAGGCAGGCAGAGAATTCCCTGCTAGCACCTTCTCTGTGCCTGTTCACATTGCTTCGCAGAATCGCTTTTGTGCAGAAAACAGTAAAACTTGTTCAGAACGAAAGAAAGCACAGAGCCCCAGATTTTATGTTGTCCTGGAGAGCTTGCAGAGCACTGGGGAAAGGCAGGCAGAGAATTCCCTGCTAGCACCTTCTCTGTGCCTGGGAAGCACAAGTGTTCACATTGCTTCGCAGAATCGCTTTTGTTCAGAAAACAGTAACACTTGTTCAGAACGAAAGAAAGCACAGAGCCCCAGATTTTATGTTGTCCTGGAGAGCTTGCAGAGCACTGGGGAAAGGCAGGCAGAGAATTCCCTGCTAGCACCTTCTCTGTGCCTGGGAAGCAGAAGTGTTCACATTGCTTCCAGAATTGCTTTTGTGCAGAAAACACTAACACTTGTTCAGAACGAAAGAAAGCACAGAGCCCCAGATTTTATGTTGTCCTGGAGAGCTTGCAGAGCACTGGGGAAAGGCAGGCAGAGAATTCCCTGCTAGCACCTTCTCTGTGCCTGGGAAGCACAAGTGTTCACATTGCTTCGCAGAATCACTTTTGTGCAGAAAACAGTAACACTTGTTCAGAACGAAAGAAAGCACAGAGCCCCAGATTTTATGTTGTCCTGGAGAGCTTGCAGAGCACTGGGGAAAGGCAGGCAGAGAATTCCCTGCTAGCACCTTCTCTGTGCCTGGGAAGCAGAAGTGTTCACATTGCTTCGCAGAATCGCTTTTGTGCAGAAAACAGTAACACTTGTTCAGAACGAAAGAAAGCACAGAGCCCCAGATTTTATGTTGTCCTGGAGAGCTTGCAGAGCACTGGGGAAAGGCAGGCAGAGAATTCCCTGCTAGCACCTTCTCTGTGCCTGGGAAGCACAAGTGTTCACATTGCTTCGCAGAATCGCTTTTGTGCAGAAAACAGTAACACTTGTTCAGAACGAAAGAAAGCACAGAGCCCCAGATTTTATGTTGTCCTGGAGAGCTTGCAGAGCACTGGGGAAAGGCAGGCAGAGAATTCCCTGCTAGCACCTTCTCTGTGCCTGGGAAGCAGAAGTGTTCACATTGCTTCGCAGAATCGCTTTTGTGCAGAAAACAGTAACACTTGTTCAGAACGAAAGAAAGCACAGAGCCCCAGATTTTATGTTGTCCTGGAGAGCTTGCAGAGCACTGGGGAAAGGCAGGCAGAGAATTCCCTGCTAGCACCTTCTCTGTGCCTGGGAAGCACAAGTGTTCACATTGCTTCGCAGAATCGCTTTTGTGCAGAAAACAGTAACACTTGTTCAGAACGAAAGAAAGCACAGAGCCCCAGATTTGCTGTTGTCCTGGAGAGCTTGCAGAGCACTGGGGAAAGGCAGGCAGAGAATTCCCTGCTAGCACCTTCTCTGTGCCTGGGAAGCACAAGTGTTCACATTGCTTCGCAGAATCGCTTTTGTGCAGAAAACAGTAACACTTGTTCAGAACGAAAGAAAGCACAGAGCCCCAGATTTTATGTTGTCCTGGAGAGCTTGCAGAGCACTGGGGAAAGGCAGGCAGAGAATTCCCTGCTAGCACCTTCTCTGTGCCTGGGAAGCACAAGTGTTCACATTGCTTCGCAGAATCGCTTTTGTGCAGAAAACAGTAACACTTGTTCAGAACGAAAGAAAGCACAGAGCCCCAGATTTGCTGTTGTCCTGGAGAGCTTGCAGAGCACTGGGGAAAGGCAGGCAGAGAATTCCCTGCTAGCACCTTCTCTGTGCCTGGGAAGCACAAGTGTTCACATTGCTTCGCAGAATCGCTTTTGTGCAGAAAACAGTAACACTTGTTCAGAACGAAAGAAAGCACAGAGCCCCAGATTTTATGTTGTCCTGGAGAGCTTGCAGAGCACTGGGGAAAGGCAGGCAGAGAATTCCCTGCTAGCACCTTCTCTGTGCCTGGGAAGCACAAGTGTTCACATTGCTTCGCAGAATCGCTTTTGTGCAGAAAACAGTAACACTTGTTCAGAACGAAAGAAAGCACAGAGCCCCAGATTTTATGTTGTCCTGGAGAGCTTGCAGAGCACTGGGGAAAGGCAGGCAGAGAATTCCCTGCTAGCACCTTCTCTGTGCCTGGGAAGCAGAAGTGTTCACATTGCTTCGCAGAATCGCTTTTGTGCAGAAAACAGTAACACTTGTTCAGAACGAAAGAAAGCACAGAGCCCCAGATTTGCTGTTGTCCTGGAGAGCTTGCAGAGCACTGGGGAAAGGCAGGCAGAGAATTCCCTGCTAGCACCTTCTCTGTGCCTGTTCACATAGCTTCGCAGAATCGCTTTTGTGCAGATAACAGTAACACTTGTTCAGGAAGAAATAAAGCACAGAGCCCCAGATTTTATGTTGTCCTGGAGAGCTTGCAGAGCACTGGGGAAAGGCAGGCAGAGAATTCCCTGCTAGCACCTTCTCTGTGCCTGGGAAGCAGAAGTGTTCACATTGCTTCGCAGAATCGCTTTTGTGCAGAAAACAGTAACACTTGGTCAGGAAGAAAGAAAGCACAGAGCCCCAGATTTGCTGTTGTCCTGGAGAGCTTGCAGAGCACTGGGGAAAGGCAGGCAGAGAATTCCCTGCTAGCACCTTCTCTGTGCCTGGGAAGCACAAGTGTTCACATTGCTTCGCAGAATCGCTTTTGTGCAGAAAACAGTAACACTTGTTCAGAACGAAAGAAAGCACAGAGCCCCAGATTTTATGTTGTCCTGGAGAGCTTGCAGAGCACCGGGGAAAGGCAGGCAGAGAATTCCCTGCTAGCACCTTCTCTGTGCCTGGGAAGCACAAGTGTTCACATTGCTTCGCAGAATCGCTTTTGTGCAGAAAACAGTAACACTTGGTCAGGAAGAAAGAAAGCACAGAGCCCCAGATTTGCTGTTGTCCTGGAGAGCTTGCAGAGCACTGGGGAAAGGCAGGCAGAGAATTCCCTGCTAGCACCTTCTCTGTGCCTGGGAAGCACAAGTGTTCACATTGCTTCGCAGAATCGCTTTTGTGCAGAAAACAGTAACACTTGGTCAGGAAGAAAGAAAGCACAGAGCCCCAGATTTTATGTTGTCCTGGAGAGCTTGCAGAGCACTGGGGAAAGGCAGGCAGAGAATTCCCTGCTAGCACCTTCTCTGTGCCTGGGAAGCAGAAGTGTTCACATTGCTTGGCAGAATCGCTTTTGTGCAGAAAACAGTAACACTTGTTCAGAACGAAAGAAAGCACAGAGCAACAGATTTTATGTTGTCCTGGAGAGCTTGCAGAGCACTGGGGAAAGGCAGGCAGAGAATTCCCTGCTAGCACCTTCTCTGTGCCTGTTCACATTGCTTCGCAGAATCGCTTTTGTGCAGAAAACAGTAACACTTGTTCAGAACAAAAGAAAGCACAGAGCCCCAGATTTTATGTTGTCCTGGAGAGCTTGCAGAGCACTGGGGAAAGGCAGGCAGAGAATTCCCTGCTAGCACCTTCTCTGTGCCTGGGAAGCACAAGTGTTCACATTGCTTCGCAGAATCGCTTTTGTGCAGAAAACAGTAACACTTGTTCAGAACGAAAGAAAGCACAGAGCCCCAGATTTTATGTTGTCCTGGAGAGCTTGCAGAGCACTGGGGAAAGGCAGGCAGAGAATTCCCTGCTAGCACCTTCTCTGTGCCTGGGAAGCACAAGTGTTCACATTGCTTGGCAGAATCACTTTTGTGCAGAAAACAGTAACACTTGTTCAGAACGAAAGAAAGCACAGAGCCCCAGATTTTATGTTGTCCTGGAGAGCTTGCAGGGCACTGGGGAAAGGCAGGCAGAGAATTCCCTGCTAGCACCTTCTCTGTGCCTGGGAAGCACAAGTGTTCACATTGCTTCGCAGAATCGCTTTTGTGCAGAAAACAGTAACACTTGTTCAGAACGAAAGAAAGCACAGAGCCCCAGATTTTATGTTGTCCTGGAGAGCTTGCAGAGCACTGGGGAAAGGCAGGCAGAGAATTCCCTGCTAGCACCTTCTCTGTGCCTGGGAAGCAGAAGTGTTCACATTGCTTCGCAGAATCGCTTTTGTGCAGAAAACAGTAACACTTGTTCAGAACGAAAGAAAGCACAGAGCCCCAGATTTTATGTTGTCCTGGAGAGCTTGCAGAGCACTGGGGAAAGGCAGGCAGAGAATTCCCTGCTAGCACCTTCTCTGTGCCTGGGAAGCACAAGTGTTCACATTGCTTCGCAGAATCGCTTTTGTGCAGAAAACAGTAACACTTGTTCAGAACGAAAGAAAGCACAGAGCCCCAGATTTTATGTTGTCCTGGAGAGCTTGCAGAGCACTGGGGAAAGGCAGGCAGAGAATTCCCTGCTAGCACCTTCTCTGTGCCTGTTCACATTGCTTCGCAGAATCGCTTTTGTGCAGAAAACAGTAACACTTGTTCAGAACGAAAGAAAGCACAGAGCCCCAGATTTTATGTTGTCCTGGAGAGCTTGCAGAGCACTGGGGAAAGGCAGGCAGAGAATTCCCTGCTAGCACCTTCTCTGTGCCTGGGAAGCACAAGTGTTCACATTGCTTGGCAGAATCGCTTTTGTGCAGAAAACAGTAACACTTGTTCAGAACGAAAGAAAGCACAGAGCCCCAGATTTTATGTTGTCCTGGAGAGCTTGCAGAGCACTGGGGAAAGGCAGGCAGAGAATTCCCTGCTAGCACCTTCTCTGTGCCTGGGAAGCACAAGTGTTCACATTGCTTCGCAGAATCGCTTTTGTGCAGAAAACAGTAACACTTGTTCAGAACGAAAGAAAGCACAGAGCCCCAGATTTTATGTTGTCCTGGAGAGCTTGCAGAGCACTGGGGAAAGGCAGGCAGAGAATTCCCTGCTAGCACCTTCTCTGTGCCTGGGAAGCAGAAGTGTTCACATTGCTTCGCAGAATCGCTTTTGTGCAGAAAACAGTAACACTTGTTCAGAACGAAAGAAAGCACAGAGCCCCAGATTTTATGTTGTCCTGGAGAGCTTGCAGAGCACTGGGGAAAGGCAGGCAGAGAATTCCCTGCTAGCACCTTCTCTGTGCCTGGGAAGCACAAGTGTTCACATTGCTTCGCAGAATCGCTTTTGTGCAGAAAACAGTAACACTTGTTCAGAACGAAAGAAAGCACAGAGCCCCAGATTTGCTGTTGTCCTGGAGAGCTTGCAGAGCACTGGGGAAAGGCAGGCAGAGAATTCCCTGCTAGCACCTTCTCTGTGCCTGGGAAGCACAAGTGTTCACATTGCTTCGCAGAATCGCTTTTGTGCAGAAAACAGTAACACTTGGTCAGGAAGAAAGAAAGCACAGAGCCCCAGATTTTATGTTGTCCTGGAGAGCTTGCAGAGCACTGGGGAAAGGCAGGCAGAGAATTCCCTGCTAGCACCTTCTCTGTGCCTGGGAAGCACAAGTGTTCACATTGCTTCGCAGAATCGCTTTTGTGCAGAAAACAGTAACACTTGTTCAGAACGAAAGAAAGCACAGAGCCCCAGATTTTATGTTGTCCTGGAGAGCTTGCAGAGCACTGGGGAAAGGCAGGCAGAGAATTCCCTGCTAGCACCTTCTCTGTGCCTGGGAAGCACAAGTGTTCACATTGCTTCGCAGAATCGCTTTTGTGCAGAAAACAGTAACACTTGTTCAGAACGAAAGAAAGCACAGAGCCCCAGATTTTATGTTGTCCTGGAGAGCTTGCAGAGCACTGGGGAAAGGCAGGCAGAGAATTCCCTGCTAGCACCTTCTCTGTGCCTGTTCACATAGCTTCGCAGAATCGCTTTTGTGCAGATAACAGTAACACTTGTTCAGGAAGAAATAAAGCACAGAGCCCCAGATTTTATGTTGTCCTGGAGAGCTTGCAGAGCACTGGGGAAAGGCAGGCAGAGAATTCCCTGCTAGCACCTTCTCTGTGCCTGGGAAGCAGAAGTGTTCACATTGCTTCGCAGAATCGCTTTTGTGCAGAAAACAGTAACACTTGGTCAGGAAGAAAGAAAGCACAGAGCCCCAGATTTGCTGTTGTCCTGGAGAGCTTGCAGAGCACTGGGGAAAGGCAGGCAGAGAATTCCCTGCTAGCACCTTCTCTGTGCCTGGGAAGCACAAGTGTTCACATTGCTTCGCAGAATCGCTTTTGTGCAGAAAACAGTAACACTTGGTCAGGAAGAAAGAAAGCACAGAGCCCCAGATTTGCTGTTGTCCTGGAGAGCTTGCAGAGCACTGGGGAAAGGCAGGCAGAGAATTCCCTGCTAGCACCTTCTCTGTGCCTGGGAAGCACAAGTGTTCACATTGCTTCGCAGAATCGCTTTTGTGCAGAAAACAGTAACACTTGGTCAGGAAGAAAGAAAGCACAGAGCCCCAGATTTTATGTTGTCCTGGAGAGCTTGCAGAGCACTGGGGAAAGGCAGGCAGAGAATTCCCTGCTAGCACCTTCTCTGTGCCTGGGAAGCAGAAGTGTTCACATTGCTTGGCAGAATCGCTTTTGTGCAGAAAACAGTAACAATTGTTCAGAACGAAAGAAAGCACAGAGCAACAGATTTTATGTTGTCCTGGAGAGCTTGCAGAGCACTGGGGAAAGGCAGGCAGAGAATTCCCTGCTAGCACCTTCTCTGTGCCTGTTCACATTGCTTCGCAGAATCGCTTTTGTGCAGAAAACAGTAACACTTGTTCAGAACAAAAGAAAGCACAGAGCCCCAGATTTTATGTTGTCCTGGAGAGCTTGCAGAGCACTGGGGAAAGGCAGGCAGAGAATTCCCTGCTAGCACCTTCTCTGTGCCTGGGAAGCACAAGTGTTCACATTGCTTCGCAGAATCGCTTTTGTGCAGAAAACAGTAACACTTGTTCAGAACGAAAGAAAGCACAGAGCCCCAGATTTTATGTTGTCCTGGAGAGCTTGCAGAGCACTGGGGAAAGGCAGGCAGAGAATTCCCTGCTAGCACCTTCTCTGTGCCTGGGAAGCACAAGTGTTCACATTGCTTGGCAGAATCGCTTTTGTGCAGAAAACAGTAACACTTGTTCAGAACGAAAGAAAGCACAGAGCCCCAGATTTTATGTTGTCCTGGAGAGCTTGCAGGGCACTGGGGAAAGGCAGGCAGAGAATTCCCTGCTAGCACCTTCTCTGTGCCTGGGAAGCACAAGTGTTCACATTGCTTCGCAGAATCGCTTTTGTGCAGAAAACAGTAACACTTGTTCAGAACGAAAGAAAGCACAGAGCCCCAGATTTGCTGTTGTCCTGGAGAGCTTGCAGAGCACTGGGGAAAGGCAGGCAGAGAATTCCCTGCTAGCACCTTCTCTGTGCCTGGGAAGCAGAAGTGTTCACATTGCTTGGCAGAATCGCTTTTGTGCAGAAAACAGTAACACTTGTTCAGAACGAAAGAAAGCACAGAGCCCCAGATTTTATGTTGTCCTGGAGAGCTTGCAGAGCACTGGGGAAAGGCAGGCAGAGAATTCCCTGCTAGCACCTTCTCTGTGCCTGGGAAGCACAAGTGTTCACATTGCTTCGCAGAATCGCTTTTGTGCAGAAAACAGTAACACTTGTTCAGAACGAAAGAAAGCACAGAGCCCCAGATTTTATGTTGTCCTGGAGAGCTTGCAGAGCACTGGGGAAAGGCAGGCAGAGAATTCCCTGCTAGCACCTTCTCTGTGCCTGGGAAGCAGAAGTGTTCACATTGCTTGGCAGAATCGCTTTTGTGCAGAAAACAGTAACACTTGTTCAGAACGAAAGAAAGCACAGAGCCCCAGATTTTATGTTGTCCTGGAGAGCTTGCAGAGCACTGGGGAAAGGCAGGCAGAGAATTCCCTGCTAGCACCTTCTCTGTGCCTGGGAAGCACAAGTGTTCACATTGCTTCGCAGAATCGCTTTTGTGCAGAAAACAGTAACACTTGTTCAGAACGAAAGAAAGCACAGAGCCCCAGATTTTATGTTGTCCTGGAGAGCTTGCAGAGCACTGGGGAAAGGCAGGCAGAGAATTCCCTGCTAGCACCTTCTCTGTGCCTGGGAAGCAGAAGTGTTCACATTGCTTCGCAGAATCGCTTTTGTGCAGAAAACAGTAACACTTGTTCAGAACGAAAGAAAGCACAGAGCCCCAGATTTTATGTTGTCCTGGAGAGCTTGCAGAGCACTGGGGAAAGGCAGGCAGAGAATTCCCTGCTAGCACCTTCTCTGTGCCTGTTCACATTGCTTGGCAGAATCGCTTTTGTGCAGAAAACAGTAACACTTGTTCAGAACGAAAGAAAGCACAGAGCCCCAGATTTTATGTTGTCCTGGAGAGCTTGCAGAGCACTGGGGAAAGGCAGGCAGAGAATTCCCTGCTAGCACCTTCTCTGTGCCTGGGAAGCAGAAGTGTTCACATAGCTTCGCAGAATCGCTTTTGTGCAGAAAACAGTAACACTTGGTCAGGAAGAAAGAAAGCACAGAGCCCCAGATTTTATGTTGTCCTGGAGAGCTTGCAGAGCACTGGGGAAAGGCAGGCAGAGAATTCCCTGCTAGCACCTTCTCTGTGCCTGGGAAGCAGAAGTGTTCACATTGCTTGGCAGAATCGCTTTTGTGCAGAAAACAGTAACACTTGTTCAGAACGAAAGAAAGCACAGAGCCCCAGATTTTATGTTGTCCTGGAGAGCTTGCAGAGCACTGGGGAAAGGCAGGCAGAGAATTCCCTGCTAGCACCTTCTCTGTGCCTGGGAAGCAGAAGTGTTCACATTGCTTCGCAGAATCGCTTTTGTGCAGAAAACAGTAACACTTGTTCAGAACGAAAGAAAGCACAGAGCCCCAGATTTGCTGTTGTCCTGGAGAGCTTGCAGAGCACTGGGGAAAGGCAGGCAGAGAATTCCCTGCTAGCACCTTCTCTGTGCCTGTTCACATTGCTTCGCAGAATCGCTTTTGTGCAGAAAACAGTAACACTTGTTCAGAACGAAAGAAAGCACAGAGCCCCAGATTTGCTGTTGTCCTGGAGAGCTTGCAGAGCACTGGGGAAAGGCAGGCAGAGAATTCCCTGCTAGCACCTTCTCTGTGCCTGGGAAGCACAAGTGTTCACATTGCTTCGCAGAATCGCTTTTGTGCAGAAAACAGTAACACTTGTTCAGAACGAAAGAAAGCACAGAGCCCCAGATTTTATGTTGTCCTGGAGAGCTTGCAGAGCACTGGGGAAAGGCAGGCAGAGAATTCCCTGCTAGCACCTTCTCTGTGCCTGGGAAGCACAAGTGTTCACATTGCTTCGCAGAATCGCTTTTGTGCAGAAAACAGTAACACTTGTTCAGAACGAAAGAAAGCACAGAGCAACAGATTTTATGTTGTCCTGGAGAGCTTGCAGAGCACTGGGGAAAGGCAGGCAGAGAATTCCCTGCTAGCACCTTCTCTGTGCCTGTTCACATTGCTTGGCAGAATCGCTTTTGTGCAGAAAACAGTAACACTTGTTCAGAACGAAAGAAAGCACAGAGCCCCAGATTTTATGTTGTCCTGGAGAGCTTGCAGAGCACTGGGGAAAGGCAGGCAGAGAATTCCCTGCTAGCACCTTCTCTGTGCCTGGGAAGCACAAGTGTTCACATTGCTTCGCAGAATCGCTTTTGTGCAGAAAACAGTAACACTTGTTCAGAACGAAAGAAAGCACAGAGCCCCAGATTTTATGTTGTCCTGGAGAGCTTGCAGAGCACTGGGGAAAGGCAGGCAGAGAATTCCCTGCTAGCACCTTCTCTGTGCCTGTTCACATTGCTTCGCAGAATCGCTTTTGTGCAGAAAACAGTAACACTTGTTCAGAACGAAAGAAAGCACAGAGCCCCAGATTTTATGTTGTCCTGGAGAGCTTGCAGAGCACTGGGGAAAGGCAGGCAGAGAATTCCCTGCTAGCACCTTCTCTGTGCCTGGGAAGCACAAGTGTTCACATTGCTTGGCAGAATCGCTTTTGTGCAGAAAACAGTAACACTTGTTCAGAACGAAAGAAAGCACAGAGCCCCAGATTTTATGTTGTCCTGGAGAGCTTGCAGAGCACTGGGGAAAGGCAGGCAGAGAATTCCCTGCTAGCACCTTCTCTGTGCCTGGGAAGCACAAGTGTTCACATTGCTTGGCAGAATCGCTTTTGTGCAGAAAACAGTAACACTTGTTCAGAACGAAAGAAAGCACAGAGCCCCAGATTTTATGTTGTCCTGGAGAGCTTGCAGAGCACTGGGGAAAGGCAGGCAGAGAATTCCCTGCTAGCACCTTCTCTGTGCCTGGGAAGCACAAGTGTTCACATTGCTTCGCAGAATCGCTTTTGTGCAGAAAACAGTAACACTTGTTCAGAACGAAAGAAAGCACAGAGCCCCAGATTTGCTGTTGTCCTGGAGAGCTTGCAGAGCACTGGGGAAAGGCAGGCAGAGAATTCCCTGCTAGCACCTTCTCTGTGCCTGGGAAGCACAAGTGTTCACATTGCTTCCAGAATTGCTTTTGTGCAGAAAACACTAACACTTGTTCAGAACGAAATAAAGCACAGAGCCCCAGATTTTATGTTGTCCTGGAGAGCTTGCAGAGCACTGGGGAAAGGCAGGCAGAGAATTCCCTGCTAGCACCTTCTCTGTGCCTGGGAAGCAGAAGTGTTCACATTGCTTCGCAGAATCGCTTTTGTGCAGAAAACAGTAACACTTGTTCAGAACGAAAGAAAGCACAGAGCCCCAGATTTTATGTTGTCCTGGAGAGCTTGCAGAGCACTGGGGAAAGGCAGGCAGAGAATTCCCTGCTAGCACCTTCTCTGTGCCTGGGAAGCAGAAGTGTTCACATTGCTTGGCAGAATCGCTTTTGTGCAGAAAACAGTAACACTTGTTCAGAACGAAAGAAAGCACAGAGCCCCAGATTTTATGTTGTCCTGGAGAGCTTGCAGAGCACTGGGGAAAGGCAGGCAGAGAATTCCCTGCTAGCACCTTCTCTGTGCCTGGGAAGCACAAGTGTTCACATTGCTTCGCAGAATCGCTTTTGTGCAGAAAACAGTAACACTTGTTCAGAACGAAAGAAAGCACAGAGCCCCAGATTTTATGTTGTCCTGGAGAGCTTGCAGAGCACTGGGGAAAGGCAGGCAGAGAATTCCCTGCTAGCACCTTCTCTGTGCCTGGGAAGCACAAGTGTTCACATTGCTTCGCAGAATCGCTTTTGTGCAGAAAACAGTAACACTTGTTCAGAACGAAAGAAAGCACAGAGCCCCAGATTTTATGTTGTCCTGGAGAGCTTGCAGAGCACTGGGGAAAGGCAGGCAGAGAATTCCCTGCTAGCACCTTCTCTGTGCCTGGGAAGCACAAGTGTTCACATTGCTTCGCAGAATCGCTTTTGTGCAGAAAACAGTAACACTTGTTCAGAACGAAAGAAAGCACAGAGCCCCAGATTTTATGTTGTCCTGGAGAGCTTGCAGAGCACTGGGGAAAGGCAGGCAGAGAATTCCCTGCTAGCACCTTCTCTGTGCCTGTTCACATTGCTTCGCAGAATCGCTTTTGTGCAGAAAACAGTAACACTTGTTCAGAACGAAAGAAAGCACAGAGCCCCAGATTTTATGTTGTCCTGGAGAGCTTGCAGAGCACTGGGGAAAGGCAGGCAGAGAATTCCCTGCTAGCACCTTCTCTGTGCCTGGGAAGCACAAGTGTTCACATTGCTTGGCAGAATCGCTTTTGTGCAGAAAACAGTAACACTTGTTCAGAACGAAAGAAAGCACAGAGCCCCAGATTTTATGTTGTCCTGGAGAGCTTGCAGAGCACTGGGGAAAGGCAGGCAGAGAATTCCCTGCTAGCACCTTCTCTGTGCCTGGGAAGCACAAGTGTTCACATTGCTTGGCAGAATCGCTTTTGTGCAGAAAACAGTAACACTTGTTCAGAACGAAAGAAAGCACAGAGCCCCAGATTTTATGTTGTCCTGGAGAGCTTGCAGAGCACTGGGGAAAGGCAGGCAGAGAATTCCCTGCTAGCACCTTCTCTGTGCCTGGGAAGCACAAGTGTTCACATTGCTTCGCAGAATCGCTTTTGTGCAGAAAACAGTAACACTTGTTCAGAACGAAAGAAAGCACAGAGCCCCAGATTTGCTGTTGTCCTGGAGAGCTTGCAGAGCACTGGGGAAAGGCAGGCAGAGAATTCCCTGCTAGCACCTTCTCTGTGCCTGGGAAGCACAAGTGTTCACATTGCTTCGCAGAATCGCTTTTGTGCAGAAAACAGTAACACTTGTTCAGAACGAAAGAAAGCACAGAGCCCCAGATTTTATGTTGTCCTGGAGAGCTTGCAGAGCACTGGGGAAAGGCAGGCAGAGAATTCCCTGCTAGCACCTTCTCTGTGCCTGGGAAGCACAAGTGTTCACATTGCTTCCAGAATTGCTTTTGTGCAGAAAACACTAACACTTGTTCAGAACGAAATAAAGCACAGAGCCCCAGATTTTATGTTGTCCTGGAGAGCTTGCAGAGCACTGGGGAAAGGCAGGCAGAGAATTCCCTGCTAGCACCTTCTCTGTGCCTGGGAAGCACAAGTGTTCACATTGCTTCGCAGAATCGCTTTTGTGCAGAAAACAGTAACACTTGTTCAGAACGAAAGAAAGCACAGAGCCCCAGATTTTATGTTGTCCTGGAGAGCTTGCAGAGCACTGGGGAAAGGCAGGCAGAGAATTCCCTGCTAGCACCTTCTCTGTGCCTGTTCACATTGCTTCGCAGAATCGCTTTTGTGCAGAAAACAGTAACACTTGTTCAGAACGAAAGAAAGCACAGAGCCCCAGATTTTATGTTGTCCTGGAGAGCTTGCAGAGTACTGGGGAAAGGCAGGCAGAGAATTCCCTGCTAGCACCTTCTCTGTGCCTGGGAAGCACAAGTGTTCACATTGCTTCGCAGAATCGCTTTTGTGCAGAAAACAGTAACACTTGTTCAGAACGAAAGAAAGCACAGAGCCCCAGATTTGCTGTTGTCCTGGAGAGCTTGCAGAGCACTGGGGAAAGGCAGGCAGAGAATTCCCTGCTAGCACCTTCTCTGTGCCTGGGAAGCAGAAGTGTTCACATTGCTTCGCAGAATCGCTTTTGTGCAGAAAACAGTAACACTTGTTCAGAACGAAAGAAAGCACAGAGCCCCAGATTTTATGTTGTCCTGGAGAGCTTGCAGAGCACTGGGGAAAGGCAGGCAGAGAATTCCCTGCTAGCACCTTCTCTGTGCCTGTTCACATTGCTTCGCAGAATCGCTTTTGTGCAGAAAACAGTAACACTTGTTCAGAACAAAAGAAAGCACAGAGCCCCAGATTTGCTGTTGTCCTGGAGAGCTTGCAGAGCACTGGGGAAAGGCAGGCAGAGAATTCCCTGCTAGCACCTTCTCTGTGCCTGGGAAGCAGAAGTGTTCACATTGCTTGGCAGAATCGCTTTTGTGCAGAAAACAGTAACACTTGTTCAGAACGAAAGAAAGCACAGAGCCCCAGATTTTATGTTGTCCTGGAGAGCTTGCAGAGCACTGGGGAAAGGCAGGCAGAGAATTCCCTGCTAGCACCTTCTCTGTGCCTGGGAAGCACAAGTGTTCACATTGCTTCGCAGAATCGCTTTTGTGCAGAAAACAGTAACACTTGTTCAGAACGAAAGAAAGCACAGAGCCCCAGATTTTATGTTGTCCTGGAGAGCTTGCAGAGCACTGGGGAAAGGCAGGCAGAGAATTCCCTGCTAGCACCTTCTCTGTGCCTGGGAAGCAGAAGTGTTCACATTGCTTCGCAGAATCGCTTTTGTGCAGAAAACAGTAACACTTGTTCAGAACGAAAGAAAGCACAGAGCCCCAGATTTTATGTTGTCCTGGAGAGCTTGCAGAGCACTGGGGAAAGGCAGGCAGAGAATTCCCTGCTAGCACCTTCTCTGTGCCTGGGAAGCACAAGTGTTCACATTGCTTCGCAGAATCGCTTTTGTGCAGAAAACAGTAACACTTGTTCAGAACGAAAGAAAGCACAGAGCCCCAGATTTTATGTTGTCCTGGAGAGCTTGCAGAGCACTGGGGAAAGGCAGGCAGAGAATTCCCTGCTAGCACCTTCTCTGTGCCTGGGAAGCAGAAGTGTTCACATTGCTTCACAGAATCGCTTTTGTTCAGAAAACAGTAACACTTGTTCAGAACGAAAGAAAGCACAGAGCCCCAGATTTGCTGTTGTCCTGGAGAGCTTGCAGAGCACTGGGGAAAGGCAGGCAGAGAATTCCCTGCTAGCACCTTCTCTGTGCCTGGGAAGCAGAAGTGTTCACATTGCTTCGCAGAATCGCTTTTGTGCAGAAAACAGTAACACTTGTTCAGAACGAAAGAAAGCACAGAGCCCCAGATTTGCTGTTGTCCTGGAGAGCTTGCAGAGCACTGGGGAAAGGCAGGCAGAGAATTCCCTGCTAGCACCTTCTCTGTGCCTGTTCACATTGCTTCGCAGAATCGCTTTTGTGCAGAAAACAGTAACACTTGTTCAGAACGAAAGAAAGCACAGAGCCCCAGATTTTATGTTGTCCTGGAGAGCTTGCAGAGCACTGGGGAAAGGCAGGCAGAGAATTCCCTGCTAGCACCTTCTCTGTGCCTGGGAAGCACAAGTGTTCACATTGCTTCGCAGAATCGCTTTTGTGCAGAAAACAGTAACACTTGTTCAGAACGAAAGAAAGCACAGAGCCCCAGATTTTATGTTGTCCTGGAGAGCTTGCAGAGCACTGGGGAAAGGCAGGCAGAGAATTCCCTGCTAGCACCTTCTCTGTGCCTGGGAAGCACAAGTGTTCACATTGCTTCGCAGAATCGCTTTTGTGCAGAAAACAGTAACACTTGTTCAGAACGAAAGAAAGCACAGAGCCCCAGATTTTATGTTGTCCTGGAGAGCTTGCAGAGCACTGGGGAAAGGCAGGCAGAGAATTCCCTGCTAGCACCTTCTCTGTGCCTGTTCACATTGCTTGGCAGAATCGCTTTTGTGCAGAAAACAGTAACACTTGTTCAGAACGAAAGAAAGCACAGAGCCCCAGATTTTATGTTGTCCTGGAGAGCTTGCAGAGCACTGGGGAAAGGCAGGCAGAGAATTCCCTGCTAGCACCTTCTCTGTGCCTGGGAAGCACAAGTGTTCACATTGCTTCGCAGAATCGCTTTTGTGCAGAAAACAGTAACACTTGTTCAGAACGAAAGAAAGCACAGAGCAACAGATTTTATGTTGTCCTGGAGAGCTTGCAGAGCACTGGGGAAAGGCAGGCAGAGAATTCCCTGCTAGCACCTTCTCTGTGCCTGTTCACATTGCTTCGCAGAATCGCTTTTGTGCAGAAAACAGTAACACTTGTTCAGAACGAAAGAAAGCACAGAGCCCCAGATTTTATGTTGTCCTGGAGAGCTTGCAGAGCACTGGGGAAAGGCAGGCAGAGAATTCCCTGCTAGCACCTTCTCTGTGCCTGGGAAGCAGAAGTGTTCACATTGCTTCCAGAATTGCTTTTGTGCAGAAAACACTAACACTTGTTCAGAACGAAATAAAGCACAGAGCCCCAGATTTTATGTTGTCCTGGAGAGCTTGCAGAGCACTGGGGAAAGGCAGGCAGAGAATTCCCTGCTAGCACCTTCTCTGTGCCTGGGAAGCACAAGTGTTCACATTGCTTCGCAGAATCGCTTTTGTGCAGAAAACAGTAACACTTGTTCAGAACGAAAGAAAGCACAGAGCCCCAGATTTTATGTTGTCCTGGAGAGCTTGCAGAGCACTGGGGAAAGGCAGGCAGAGAATTCCCTGCTAGCACCTTCTCTGTGCCTGGGAAGCACAAGTGTTCACATTGCTTCGCAGAATCGCTTTTGTGCAGAAAACAGTAACACTTGTTCAGAACGAAAGAAAGCACAGAGCCCCAGATTTGCTGTTGTCCTGGAGAGCTTGCAGAGCACTGGGGAAAGGCAGGCAGAGAATTCCCTGCTAGCACCTTCTCTGTGCCTGGGAAGCACAAGTGTTCACATTGCTTCCAGAATTGCTTTTGTGCAGAAAACACTAACACTTGTTCAGAACGAAATAAAGCACAGAGCCCCAGATTTTATGTTGTCCTGGAGAGCTTGCAGAGCACTGGGGAAAGGCAGGCAGAGAATTCCCTGCTAGCACCTTCTCTGTGCCTGGGAAGCAGAAGTGTTCACATTGCTTCACAGAATCGCTTTTGTGCAGAAAACAGTAACACTTGTTCAGAACGAAAGAAAGCACAGAGCCCCAGATTTTATGTTGTCCTGGAGAGCTTGCAGAGCACTGGGGAAAGGCAGGCAGAGAATTCCCTGCTAGCACCTTCTCTGTGCCTGTTCACATTGCTTCGCAGAATCGCTTTTGTGCAGAAAACAGTAACACTTGTTCAGAACGAAAGAAAGCACAGAGCCCCAGATTTGCTGTTGTCCTGGAGAGCTTGCAGAGCACTGGGGAAAGGCAGGCAGAGAATTCCCTGCTAGCACCTTCTCTGTGCCTGGGAAGCAGAAGTGTTCACATTGCTTCGCAGAATCGCTTTTGTGCAGAAAACAGTAACACTTGTTCAGAACGAAAGAAAGCACAGAGCCCCAGATTTGCTGTTGTCCTGGAGAGCTTGCAGAGCACTGGGGAAAGGCAGGCAGAGAATTCCCTGCTAGCACCTTCTCTGTGCCTGGGAAGCAGAAGTGTTCACATTGCTTCGCAGAATCGCTTTTGTGCAGAAAACAGTAACAATTGTTCAGAACGAAAGAAAGCACAGAGCCCCAGATTTTATGTTGTCCTGGAGAGCTTGCAGAGCACTGGGGAAAGGCAGGCAGAGAATTCCCTGCTAGCACCTTCTCTGTGCCTGTTCACATTGCTTCGCAGAATCGCTTTTGTGCAGAAAACAGTAACACTTGTTCAGAACGAAAGAAAGCACAGAGCCCCAGATTTGCTGTTGTCCTGGAGAGCTTGCAGAGCACTGGGGAAAGGCAGGCAGAGAATTCCCTGCTAGCACCTTCTCTGTGCCTGGGAAGCACAAGTGTTCACATTGCTTCACAGAATCGCTTTTGTGCAGAAAACAGTAACACTTGTTCAGAACGAAAGAAAGCACAGAGCCCCAGATTTGCTGTTGTCCTGGAGAGCTTGCAGAGCACTGGGGAAAGGCAGGCAGAGAATTCCCTGCTAGCACCTTCTCTGTGCCTGGGAAGCAGAAGTGTTCACATTGCTTCGCAGAATCGCTTTTGTGCAGATAACAGTAACACTTGTTCAGGAAGAAATAAAGCACAGAGCCCCAGATTTTATGTTGTCCTGGAGAGCTTGCAGAGCACTGGGGAAAGGCAGGCAGAGAATTCCCTGCTAGCACCTTCTCTGTGCCTGGGAAGCAGAAGTGTTCACATTGCTTCGCAGAATCGCTTTTGTGCAGAAAACAGTAACACTTGGTCAGGAAGAAAGAAAGCACAGAGCCCCAGATTTGCTGTTGTCCTGGAGAGCTTGCAGAGCACTGGGGAAAGGCAGGCAGAGAATTCCCTGCTAGCACCTTCTCTGTGCCTGGGAAGCACAAGTGTTCACATTGCTTCGCAGAATCGCTTTTGTGCAGAAAACAGTAACACTTGGTCAGGAAGAAAGAAAGCACAGAGCCCCAGATTTTATGTTGTCCTGGAGAGCTTGCAGAGCACTGGGGAAAGGCAGGCAGAGAATTCCCTGCTAGCACCTTCTCTGTGCCTGGGAAGCAGAAGTGTTCACATTGCTTGGCAGAATCGCTTTTGTGCAGAAAACAGTAACACTTGTTCAGAACGAAAGAAAGCACAGAGCAACAGATTTTATGTTGTCCTGGAGAGCTTGCAGAGCACTGGGGAAAGGCAGGCAGAGAATTCCCTGCTAGCACCTTCTCTGTGCCTGTTCACATTGCTTCGCAGAATCGCTTTTGTGCAGAAAACAGTAACACTTGTTCAGAACAAAAGAAAGCACAGAGCCCCAGATTTTATGTTGTCCTGGAGAGCTTGCAGAGCACTGGGGAAAGGCAGGCAGAGAATTCCCTGCTAGCACCTTCTCTGTGCCTGGGAAGCACAAGTGTTCACATTGCTTCGCAGAATCGCTTTTGTGCAGAAAACAGTAACACTTGTTCAGAACGAAAGAAAGCACAGAGCCCCAGATTTTATGTTGTCCTGGAGAGCTTGCAGAGCACTGGGGAAAGGCAGGCAGAGAATTCCCTGCTAGCACCTTCTCTGTGCCTGGGAAGCACAAGTGTTCACATTGCTTGGCAGAATCGCTTTTGTGCAGAAAACAGTAACACTTGTTCAGAACGAAAGAAAGCACAGAGCCCCAGATTTTATGTTGTCCTGGAGAGCTTGCAGGGCACTGGGGAAAGGCAGGCAGAGAATTCCCTGCTAGCACCTTCTCTGTGCCTGGGAAGCACAAGTGTTCACATTGCTTCGCAGAATCGCTTTTGTGCAGAAAACAGTAACACTTGTTCAGAACGAAAGAAAGCACAGAGCCCCAGATTTGCTGTTGTCCTGGAGAGCTTGCAGAGCACTGGGGAAAGGCAGGCAGAGAATTCCCTGCTAGCACCTTCTCTGTGCCTGGGAAGCAGAAGTGTTCACATTGCTTGGCAGAATCGCTTTTGTGCAGAAAACAGTAACACTTGTTCAGAACGAAAGAAAGCACAGAGCCCCAGATTTTATGTTGTCCTGGAGAGCTTGCAGAGCACTGGGGAAAGGCAGGCAGAGAATTCCCTGCTAGCACCTTCTCTGTGCCTGGGAAGCACAAGTGTTCACATTGCTTCGCAGAATCGCTTTTGTGCAGAAAACAGTAACACTTGTTCAGAACGAAAGAAAGCACAGAGCCCCAGATTTTATGTTGTCCTGGAGAGCTTGCAGAGCACTGGGGAAAGGCAGGCAGAGAATTCCCTGCTAGCACCTTCTCTGTGCCTGGGAAGCAGAAGTGTTCACATTGCTTCGCAGAATCGCTTTTGTGCAGAAAACAGTAACACTTGTTCAGAACGAAAGAAAGCACAGAGCCCCAGATTTTATGTTGTCCTGGAGAGCTTGCAGAGCACTGGGGAAAGGCAGGCAGAGAATTCCCTGCTAGCACCTTCTCTGTGCCTGTTCACATTGCTTGGCAGAATCGCTTTTGTGCAGAAAACAGTAACACTTGTTCAGAACGAAAGAAAGCACAGAGCCCCAGATTTTATGTTGTCCTGGAGAGCTTGCAGAGCACTGGGGAAAGGCAGGCAGAGAATTCCCTGCTAGCACCTTCTCTGTGCCTGGGAAGCAGAAGTGTTCACATAGCTTCGCAGAATCGCTTTTTTGCAGAAAACAGTAACACTTGGTCAGGAAGAAAGAAAGCACAGAGCCCCAGATTTTATGTTGTCCTGGAGAGCTTGCAGAGCACTGGGGAAAGGCAGGCAGAGAATTCCCTGCTAGCACCTTCTCTGTGCCTGGGAAGCAGAAGTGTTCACATTGCTTGGCAGAATCGCTTTTGTGCAGAAAACAGTAACACTTGTTCAGAACGAAAGAAAGCACAGAGCCCCAGATTTTATGTTGTCCTGGAGAGCTTGCAGAGCACTGGGGAAAGGCAGGCAGAGAATTCCCTGCTAGCACCTTCTCTGTGCCTGGGAAGCAGAAGTGTTCACATTGCTTCGCAGAATCGCTTTTGTGCAGAAAACAGTAACACTTGTTCAGAACGAAAGAAAGCACAGAGCCCCAGATTTTATGTTGTCCTGGAGAGCTTGCAGAGCACTGGGGAAAGGCAGGCAGAGAATTCCCTGCTAGCACCTTCTCTGTGCCTGTTCACATTGCTTGGCAGAATCGCTTTTGTGCAGAAAACAGTAACACTTGTTCAGAACGAAAGAAAGCACAGAGCCCCAGATTTTATGTTGTCCTGGAGAGCTTGCAGAGCACTGGGGAAAGGCAGGCAGAGAATTCCCTGCTAGCACCTTCTCTGTGCCTGGGAAGCACAAGTGTTCACATTGCTTCGCAGAATCGCTTTTGTGCAGAAAACAGTAACACTTGTTCAGAACGAAAGAAAGCACAGAGCCCCAGATTTTATGTTGTCCTGGAGAGCTTGCAGAGCACTGGGGAAAGGCAGGCAGAGAATTCCCTGCTAGCACCTTCTCTGTGCCTGGGAAGCAGAAGTGTTCACATTGCTTTGCAGAATCGCTTTTGTGCAGAAAACAGTAACACTTGTTCAGAACGAAAGAAAGCACAGAGCCCCAGATTTGCTGTTGTCCTGGAGAGCTTGCAGAGCACTGGGGAAAGGCAGGCAGAGAATTCCCTGCTAGCACCTTCTCTGTGCCTGTTCACATTGCTTCGCAGAATCGCTTTTGTGCAGAAAACAGTAACACTTGTTCAGAACGAAAGAAAGCACAGAGCCCCAGATTTTATGTTGTCCTGGAGAGCTTGCAGAGCACTGGGGAAAGGCAGGCAGAGAATTCCCTGCTAGCACCTTCTCTGTGCCTGGGAAGCACAAGTGTTCACATTGCTTCGCAGAATCGCTTTTGTGCAGAAAACAGTAACACTTGTTCAGAACGAAAGAAAGCACAGAGCCCCAGATTTTATGTTGTCCTGGAGAGCTTGCAGAGCACTGGGGAAAGGCAGGCAGAGAATTCCCTGCTAGCACCTTCTCTGTGCCTGGGAAGCACAAGTGTTCACATTGCTTCGCAGAATCGCTTTTGTGCAGAAAACAGTAACACTTGTTCAGAACGAAAGAAAGCACAGAGCCCCAGATTTTATGTTGTCCTGGAGAGCTTGCAGAGCACTGGGGAAAGGCAGGCAGAGAATTCCCTGCTAGCACCTTCTCTGTGCCTGGGAAGCACAAGTGTTCACATTGCTTCCAGAATTGCTTTTGTGCAGAAAACACTAACACTTGTTCAGAACGAAATAAAGCACAGAGCCCCAGATTTTATGTTGTCCTGGAGAGCTTGCAGAGCACTGGGGAAAGGCAGGCAGAGAATTCCCTGCTAGCACCTTCTCTGTGCCTGGGAAGCACAAGTGTTCACATTGCTTCGCAGAATCGCTTTTGTGCAGAAAACAGTAACACTTGTTCAGAACGAAAGAAAGCACAGAGCCCCAGATTTTATGTTGTCCTGGAGAGCTTGCAGAGCACTGGGGAAAGGCAGGCAGAGAATTCCCTGCTAGCACCTTCTCTGTGCCTGTTCACATTGCTTCGCAGAATCGCTTTTGTGCAGAAAACAGTAACACTTGTTCAGAACGAAAGAAAGCACAGAGCCCCAGATTTTATGTTGTCCTGGAGAGCTTGCAGAGTACTGGGGAAAGGCAGGCAGAGAATTCCCTGCTAGCACCTTCTCTGTGCCTGGGAAGCACAAGTGTTCACATTGCTTCGCAGAATCGCTTTTGTGCAGAAAACAGTAACACTTGTTCAGAACGAAAGAAAGCACAGAGCCCCAGATTTGCTGTTGTCCTGGAGAGCTTGCAGAGCACTGGGGAAAGGCAGGCAGAGAATTCCCTGCTAGCACCTTCTCTGTGCCTGGGAAGCAGAAGTGTTCACATTGCTTCGCAGAATCGCTTTTGTGCAGAAAACAGTAACACTTGTTCAGAACGAAAGAAAGCACAGAGCCCCAGATTTTATGTTGTCCTGGAGAGCTTGCAGAGCACTGGGGAAAGGCAGGCAGAGAATTCCCTGCTAGCACCTTCTCTGTGCCTGTTCACATTGCTTCGCAGAATCGCTTTTGTGCAGAAAACAGTAACACTTGTTCAGAACAAAAGAAAGCACAGAGCCCCAGATTTGCTGTTGTCCTGGAGAGCTTGCAGAGCACTGGGGAAAGGCAGGCAGAGAATTCCCTGCTAGCACCTTCTCTGTGCCTGGGAAGCAGAAGTGTTCACATTGCTTGGCAGAATCGCTTTTGTGCAGAAAACAGTAACACTTGTTCAGAACGAAAGAAAGCACAGAGCCCCAGATTTTATGTTGTCCTGGAGAGCTTGCAGAGCACTGGGGAAAGGCAGGCAGAGAATTCCCTGCTAGCACCTTCTCTGTGCCTGGGAAGCACAAGTGTTCACATTGCTTCGCAGAATCGCTTTTGTGCAGAAAACAGTAACACTTGTTCAGAACGAAAGAAAGCACAGAGCCCCAGATTTTATGTTGTCCTGGAGAGCTTGCAGAGCACTGGGGAAAGGCAGGCAGAGAATTCCCTGCTAGCACCTTCTCTGTGCCTGGGAAGCACAAGTGTTCACATTGCTTCGCAGAATCGCTTTTGTGCAGAAAACAGTAACACTTGTTCAGAACGAAAGAAAGCACAGAGCCCCAGATTTTATGTTGTCCTGGAGAGCTTGCAGAGCACTGGGGAAAGGCAGGCAGAGAATTCCCTGCTAGCACCTTCTCTGTGCCTGGGAAGCACAAGTGTTCACATTGCTTCGCAGAATCGCTTTTGTGCAGAAAACAGTAACACTTGTTCAGAACGAAAGAAAGCACAGAGCCCCAGATTTTATGTTGTCCTGGAGAGCTTGCAGAGCACTGGGGAAAGGCAGGCAGAGAATTCCCTGCTAGCACCTTCTCTGTGCCTGGGAAGCAGAAGTGTTCACATTGCTTCGCAGAATCGCTTTTTGTTCAGAAAACAGTAACACTTGTTCAGAACGAAAGAAAGCACAGAGCCCCAGATTTTATGTTGTCCTGGAGAGCTTGCAGAGCACTGGGAAAGGCAGGCAGAGAATTCCCTGCTAGCACCTTCTCTGTGCCTGGGAAGCAGAAGTGTTCACATTGCTTCGCAGAATCGCTTTTGTGCAGAAAACAGTAACACTTGTTCAGAACGAAAGAAAGCACAGAGCCCCAGATTTTCTGTTGTCCTGGAGAGCTTGCAGAGCACTGGGGAAAGGCAGGCAGAGAATTCCCTGCTAGCACCTTCTCTGTGCCTGGTTCACATTGCTTCGCAGAATCGCTTTTGTGCAGAAAACAGTAACACTTGTTCAGAACGAAAGAAAGCACAGAGCCCCAGATTTTATGTTGTCCTGGAGAGCTTGCAGAGCACTGGGGAAAGGCAGGCAGAGAATTCCCTGCTAGCACCTTCTCTGTGCCTGGAAGCACAAGTGTTCACATTGCTTCGCAGAATCGCTTTTGTGCAGAAAACAGTAACACTTGTTCAGAACGAAAGAAAGCACAGAGCCCCAGATTTTATGTTGTCCTGGAGAGCTTGCAGAGCACTGGGGAAAGGCAGGCAGAGAATTCCCTGCTAGCACCTTCTCTGTGCCTGGGAAGCACAAGTGTTCACATTGCTTCGCAGAATCGCTTTTGTGCAGAAACAGTAACACTTGTTCAGAACGAAAGAAAGCACAGAGCCCCAGATTTTATGTTGTCCTGGAGAGCTTGCAGAGCACTGGGAAAGGCAGGCAGAGAATTCCCTGCTAGCACCTTCTCTGTGCCTGTTCACATTGCTTGGCAGAATCGCTTTTGTGCAGAAAACAGTAACACTTGTTCAGAACGAAAGAAAGCACAGAGCCCCAGATTTTATGTTGTCCTGGAGAGCTTGCAGAGCACTGGGGAAAGGCAGGCAGAGAATTCCCTGCTAGCACCTTCTCTGTGCCTGGGAAGCACAAGTGTTCACATTGCTTCGCAGAATCGCTTTTGTGCAGAAAACAGTAACACTTGTTCAGAACGAAAGAAAGCACAGAGCCCCAGATTTTATGTTGTCCTGGAGAGCTTGCAGAGCACTGGGGAAAGGCAGGCAGAGAATTCCCTGCTAGCACCTTCTCTGTGCCTGTTCACATTGCTTCGCAGAATCGCTTTTGGTGCAGAAAACAGTAACACTTGTTCAGAACGAAAGAAAGCACAGAGCCCCAGATTTTATGTTGTCCTGGAGAGCTTGCAGAGCACTGGGAAAGGCAGGCAGAGAATTCCCTGCTAGCACCTTCTCTGTGCCTGGGAAGCACAAGTGTTCACATTGCTTCGCAGAATCGCTTTTGTGCAGAAAACAGTAACACTTGTTCAGAACGAAAGAAAGCACAGAGCCCCAGATTTTATGTTGTCCTGGAGAGCTTGCAGAGCACTGGGGAAAGGCAGGCAGAGAATTCCCTGCTAGCACCTTCTCTGTGCCTGGGAAGCACAAGTGTTCACATTGCTTCGCAGAATCGCTTTTGTGCAGAAAACAGTAACACTTGTTCAGAACGAAAGAAAGCACAGAGCCCCAGATTTTATGTTGTCCTGGAGAGCTTGCAGAGCACTGGGGAAAGGCAGGCAGAGAATTCCCTGCTAGCACCTTCTCTGTGCCTGGGAAGCACAAGTGTTCACATTGCTTCGCAGAATCGCTTTTGTGCAGAAAACAGTAACACTTGTTCAGAACGAAAGAAAGCACAGAGCCCCAGATTTGCTGTTGTCCTGGAGAGCTTGCAGAGCACTGGGAAAGGCAGGCAGAGAATTCCCTGCTAGCACCTTCTCTGTGCCTGGGAAGCACAAGTGTTCACATTGCTTCCAGAATTGCTTTTGTGCAGAAAACACTAACACTTGTTCAGAACGAAATAAAGCACAGAGCCCCAGATTTTATGTTGTCCTGGAGAGCTTGCAGAGCACTGGGGAAAGGCAGGCAGAGAATTCCCTGCTAGCACCTTCTCTGTGCCTGGGAAGCAGAAGTGTTCACATTGCTTCACAGAATCGCTTTTGTGCAGAAAACAGTAACACTTGTTCAGAACGAAAGAAAGCACAGAGCCCCAGATTTTATGTTGTCCTGGAGAGCTTGCAGAGCACTGGGGAAAGGCAGGCAGAGAATTCCCTGCTAGCACCTTCTCTGGTGGCCTGTTCACATTGCTTCGCAGAATCGCTTTTGTGCAGAAAACACTAACCACTTGTTCAGAACGAAAGAAAGCACAGAGCCCCAGATTTGCTGTTGTCCTGGAGAGCTTGCAGAGCACTGGGGAAAGGCAGGCAGAGAATTCCCTGCTAGCACCTTCTCTGTGCCTGGGAAGCACAAGTGTTCACATTGCTTCGCAGAATCGCTTTTGTGCAGAAAACAGTAACACTTGTTCAGAACGAAAGAAAGCACAGAGCCCCAGATTTGCTGTTGTCCTGGAGAGCTTGCAGAGCACTGGGGAAAGGCAGGCAGAGAATTCCCTGCTAGCACCTTCTCTGTGCCTGGGAAGCAGAAGTGTTCACATTGCTTCGCAGAATCGCTTTTGTGCAGAAAACAGTAACAATTGTTCAGAACGAAAGAAAGCACAGAGCCCCAGATTTTATGTTGTCCTGGAGAGCTTGCAGAGCACTGGGGAAAGGCAGGCAGAGAATTCCCTGCTAGCACCTTCTCTGTGCCTGTTCACATTGCTTGGCAGAATCGCTTTTGTGCAGAAAACAGTAACACTTGTTCAGAACGAAAGAAAGCACAGAGCCCCAGATTTGCTGTTGTCCTGGAGAGCTTGCAGAGCACTGGGGAAAGGCAGGCAGAGAATTCCCTGCTAGCACCTTCTCTGTGCCTGGGAAGCACAAGTGTTCACATTGCTTGGCAGAATCGCTTTTGTGCAGAAAACAGTAACACTTGTTCAGAACGAAAGAAAGCACAGAGCCCCAGATTTGCTGTTGTCCTGGAGAGCTTGCAGAGCACTGGGGAAAGGCAGGCAGAGAATTCCCTGCTAGCACCTTCTCTGTGCCTGGGAAGCACAAGTGTTCACATTGCTTCACAGAATCGCTTTTGTTCAGAAAACAGTAACACTTGTTCAGAACGAAAGAAAGCACAGAGCCCCAGATTTGCTGTTGTCCTGGAGAGCTTGCAGAGCACTGGGGAAAGGCAGGCAGAGAATTCCCTGCTAGCACCTTCTCTGTGCCTGGGAAGCAGAAGTGTTCACATTGCTTCGCAGAATCGCTTTTGTGCAGAAAACAGTAACACTTGTTCAGAACGAAAGAAAGCACAGAGCCCCAGATTTGCTGTTGTCCTGGAGAGCTTGCAGAGCACTGGGGAAAGGCAGGCAGAGAATTCCCTGCTAGCACCTTCTCTGTGCCTGTTCACATTGCTTCGCAGAATCGCTTTTGTGCAGAAAACAGTAACACTTGTTCAGAACGAAAGAAAGCACAGAGCCCCAGATTTTATGTTGTCCTGGAGAGCTTGCAGAGCACTGGGGAAAGGCAGGCAGAGAATTCCCTGCTAGCACCTTCTCTGTGCCTGGGAAGCACAAGTGTTCACATTGCTTCGCAGAATCGCTTTTGTGCAGAAAACAGTAACACTTGTTCAGAACGAAAGAAAGCACAGAGCCCCAGATTTTATGTTGTCCTGGAGAGCTTGCAGAGCACTGGGGAAAGGCAGGCAGAGAATTCCCTGCTAGCACCTTCTCTGTGCCTGGGAAGCACAAGTGTTCACATTGCTTCGCAGAATCGCTTTTGTGCAGAAAACAGTAACACTTGTTCAGAACGAAAGAAAGCACAGAGCCCCAGATTTTATGTTGTCCTGGAGAGCTTGCAGAGCACTGGGGAAAGGCAGGCAGAGAATTCCCTGCTAGCACCTTCTCTGTGCCTGTTCACATTGCTTGGCAGAATCGCTTTTGTGCAGAAAACAGTAACACTTGTTCAGAACGAAAGAAAGCACAGAGCCCCAGATTTTATGTTGTCCTGGAGAGCTTGCAGAGCACTGGGGAAAGGCAGGCAGAGAATTCCCTGCTAGCACCTTCTCTGTGCCTGGGAAGCACAAGTGTTCACATTGCTTCGCAGAATCGCTTTTGTGCAGAAAACAGTAACACTTGTTCAGAACGAAAGAAAGCACAGAGCCCCAGATTTTATGTTGTCCTGGAGAGCTTGCAGAGCACTGGGGAAAGGCAGGCAGAGAATTCCCTGCTAGCACCTTCTCTGTGCCTGGGAAGCAGAAGTGTTCACATTGCTTGGCAGAATCGCTTTTGTGCAGAAAACAGTAACACTTGTTCAGAACGAAAGAAAGCACAGAGCCCCAGATTTTATGTTGTCCTGGAGAGCTTGCAGAGCACTGGGGAAAGGCAGGCAGAGAATTCCCTGCTAGCACCTTCTCTGTGCCTGGGAAGCACAAGTGTTCACATTGCTTCGCAGAATCGCTTTTGTGCAGAAAACAGTAACACTTGTTCAGAACGAAAGAAAGCACAGAGCCCCAGATTTTATGTTGTCCTGGAGAGCTTGCAGAGCACTGGGGAAAGGCAGGCAGAGAATTCCCTGCTAGCACCTTCTCTGTGCCTGGGAAGCACAAGTGTTCACATTGCTTCGCAGAATCGCTTTTGTGCAGAAAACAGTAACACTTGTTCAGAACGAAAGAAAGCACAGAGCCCCAGATTTTATGTTGTCCTGGAGAGCTTGCAGAGCACTGGGGAAAGGCAGGCAGAGAATTCCCTGCTAGCACCTTCTCTGTGCCTGGGAAGCACAAGTGTTCACATTGCTTGGCAGAATCGCTTTTGTGCAGAAAACAGTAACACTTGTTCAGAACGAAAGAAAGCACAGAGCCCCAGATTTGCTGTTGTCCTGGAGAGCTTGCAGAGCACTGGGGAAAGGCAGGCAGAGAATTCCCTGCTAGCACCTTCTCTGTGCCTGGGAAGCAGAAGTGTTCACATTGCTTCACAGAATCGCTTTTGTTCAGAAAACAGTAACACTTGTTCAGAACGAAAGAAAGCACAGAGCCCCAGATTTGCTGTTGTCCTGGAGAGCTTGCAGAGCACTGGGGAAAGGCAGGCAGAGAATTCCCTGCTAGCACCTTCTCTGTGCCTGGGAAGCAGAAGTGTTCACATTGCTTCGCAGAATCGCTTTTGTGCAGAAAACAGTAACACTTGTTCAGAACGAAAGAAAGCACAGAGCCCCAGATTTGCTGTTGTCCTGGAGAGCTTGCAGAGCACTGGGGAAAGGCAGGCAGAGAATTCCCTGCTAGCACCTTCTCTGTGCCTGTTCACATTGCTTCGCAGAATCGCTTTTGTGCAGAAAACAGTAACACTTGTTCAGAACGAAAGAAAGCACAGAGCCCCAGATTTTATGTTGTCCTGGAGAGCTTGCAGAGCACTGGGGAAAGGCAGGCAGAGAATTCCCTGCTAGCACCTTCTCTGTGCCTGGGAAGCACAAGTGTTCACATTGCTTCGCAGAATCGCTTTTGTGCAGAAAACAGTAACACTTGTTCAGAACGAAAGAAAGCACAGAGCCCCAGATTTTATGTTGTCCTGGAGAGCTTGCAGAGCACTGGGGAAAGGCAGGCAGAGAATTCCCTGCTAGCACCTTCTCTGTGCCTGGGAAGCACAAGTGTTCACATTGCTTCGCAGAATCGCTTTTGTGCAGAAAACAGTAACACTTGTTCAGAACGAAAGAAAGCACAGAGCCCCAGATTTTATGTTGTCCTGGAGAGCTTGCAGAGCACTGGGGAAAGGCAGGCAGAGAATTCCCTGCTAGCACCTTCTCTGTGCCTGTTCACATTGCTTGGCAGAATCGCTTTTGTGCAGAAAACAGTAACACTTGTTCAGAACGAAAGAAAGCACAGAGCCCCAGATTTTATGTTGTCCTGGAGAGCTTGCAGAGCACTGGGGAAAGGCAGGCAGAGAATTCCCTGCTAGCACCTTCTCTGTGCCTGGGAAGCACAAGTGTTCACATTGCTTCGCAGAATCGCTTTTGTGCAGAAAACAGTAACACTTGTTCAGAACGAAAGAAAGCACAGAGCCCCAGATTTTATGTTGTCCTGGAGAGCTTGCAGAGCACTGGGGAAAGGCAGGCAGAGAATTCCCTGCTAGCACCTTCTCTGTGCCTGGGAAGCACAAGTGTTCACATTGCTTGGCAGAATCGCTTTTGTGCAGAAAACAGTAACACTTGTTCAGAACGAAAGAAAGCACAGAGCCCCAGATTTGCTGTTGTCCTGGAGAGCTTGCAGAGCACTGGGGAAAGGCAGGCAGAGAATTCCCTGCTAGCACCTTCTCTGTGCCTGGGAAGCAGAAGTGTTCACATTGCTTGGCAGAATCGCTTTTGTGCAGAAAACAGTAACACTTGTTCAGAACGAAAGAAAGCACAGAGCCCCAGATTTTATGTTGTCCTGGAGAGCTTGCAGAGCACTGGGGAAAGGCAGGCAGAGAATTCCCTGCTAGCACCTTCTCTGTGCCTGGGAAGCAGAAGTGTTCACATTGCTTGGCAGAATCGCTTTTGTGCAGAAAACAGTAACACTTGTTCAGAACGAAAGAAAGCACAGAGCCCCAGATTTTATGTTGTCCTGGAGAGCTTGCAGAGCACTGGGGAAAGGCAGGCAGAGAATTCCCTGCTAGCACCTTCTCTGTGCCTGGGAAGCACAAGTGTTCACATTGCTTCGCAGAATCGCTTTTGTGCAGAAAACAGTAACACTTGTTCAGAACGAAAGAAAGCACAGAGCCCCAGATTTTATGTTGTCCTGGAGAGCTTGCAGAGCACTGGGGAAAGGCAGGCAGAGAATTCCCTGCTAGCACCTTCTCTGTGCCTGGGAAGCACAAGTGTTCACATTGCTTCGCAGAATCGCTTTTGTGCAGAAAACAGTAACACTTGTTCAGAACGAAAGAAAGCACAGAGCCCCAGATTTTATGTTGTCCTGGAGAGCTTGCAGAGCACTGGGGAAAGGCAGGCAGAGAATTCCCTGCTAGCACCTTCTCTGTGCCTGGGAAGCACAAGTGTTCACATTGCTTCGCAGAATCGCTTTTGTGCAGAAAACAGTAACACTTGTTCAGAACGAAAGAAAGCACAGAGCCCCAGATTTTATGTTGTCCTGGAGAGCTTGCAGAGCACTGGGGAAAGGCAGGCAGAGAATTCCCTGCTAGCACCTTCTCTGTGCCTGGGAAGCAGAAGTGTTCACATTGCTTCACAGAATCGCTTTTGTTCAGAAAACAGTAACACTTGTTCAGAACGAAAGAAAGCACAGAGCCCCAGATTTGCTGTTGTCCTGGAGAGCTTGCAGAGCACTGGGGAAAGGCAGGCAGAGAATTCCCTGCTAGCACCTTCTCTGTGCCTGGGAAGCACAAGTGTTCACATTGCTTCGCAGAATCGCTTTTGTGCAGAAAACAGTAACACTTGTTCAGAACGAAAGAAAGCACAGAGCCCCAGATTTGCTGTTGTCCTGGAGAGCTTGCAGAGCACTGGGGAAAGGCAGGCAGAGAATTCCCTGCTAGCACCTTCTCTGTGCCTGTTCACATTGCTTCGCAGAATCGCTTTTGTGCAGAAAACAGTAACACTTGTTCAGAACGAAAGAAAGCACAGAGCCCCAGATTTTATGTTGTCCTGGAGAGCTTGCAGAGCACTGGGGAAAGGCAGGCAGAGAATTCCCTGCTAGCACCTTCTCTGTGCCTGGGAAGCACAAGTGTTCACATTGCTTCGCAGAATCGCTTTTGTGCAGAAAACAGTAACACTTGTTCAGAACGAAAGAAAGCACAGAGCCCCAGATTTTATGTTGTCCTGGAGAGCTTGCAGAGCACTGGGGAAAGGCAGGCAGAGAATTCCCTGCTAGCACCTTCTCTGTGCCTGGGAAGCACAAGTGTTCACATTGCTTCGCAGAATCGCTTTTGTGCAGAAAACAGTAACACTTGTTCAGAACGAAAGAAAGCACAGAGCCCCAGATTTTATGTTGTCCTGGAGAGCTTGCAGAGCACTGGGGAAAGGCAGGCAGAGAATTCCCTGCTAGCACCTTCTCTGTGCCTGTTCACATTGCTTGGCAGAATCGCTTTTGTGCAGAAAACAGTAACACTTGTTCAGAACGAAAGAAAGCACAGAGCCCCAGATTTTATGTTGTCCTGGAGAGCTTGCAGAGCACTGGGGAAAGGCAGGCAGAGAATTCCCTGCTAGCACCTTCTCTGTGCCTGGGAAGCACAAGTGTTCACATTGCTTCGCAGAATCGCTTTTGTGCAGAAAACAGTAACACTTGTTCAGAACGAAAGAAAGCACAGAGCCCCAGATTTTATGTTGTCCTGGAGAGCTTGCAGAGCACTGGGGAAAGGCAGGCAGAGAATTCCCTGCTAGCACCTTCTCTGTGCCTGTTCACATTGCTTCGCAGAATCGCTTTTGTGCAGAAAACAGTAACACTTGTTCAGAACGAAAGAAAGCACAGAGCCCCAGATTTTATGTTGTCCTGGAGAGCTTGCAGAGCACTGGGGAAAGGCAGGCAGAGAATTCCCTGCTAGCACCTTCTCTGTGCCTGGGAAGCACAAGTGTTCACATTGCTTGGCAGAATCGCTTTTGTGCAGAAAACAGTAACACTTGTTCAGAACGAAAGAAAGCACAGAGCCCCAGATTTTATGTTGTCCTGGAGAGCTTGCAGAGCACTGGGGAAAGGCAGGCAGAGAATTCCCTGCTAGCACCTTCTCTGTGCCTGGGAAGCACAAGTGTTCACATTGCTTGGCAGAATCGCTTTTGTGCAGAAAACAGTAACACTTGTTCAGAACGAAAGAAAGCACAGAGCCCCAGATTTTATGTTGTCCTGGAGAGCTTGCAGAGCACTGGGGAAAGGCAGGCAGAGAATTCCCTGCTAGCACCTTCTCTGTGCCTGGGAAGCACAAGTGTTCACATTGCTTCGCAGAATCGCTTTTGTGCAGAAAACAGTAACACTTGTTCAGAACGAAAGAAAGCACAGAGCCCCAGATTTGCTGTTGTCCTGGAGAGCTTGCAGAGCACTGGGGAAAGGCAGGCAGAGAATTCCCTGCTAGCACCTTCTCTGTGCCTGGGAAGCACAAGTGTTCACATTGCTTCCAGAATTGCTTTTGTGCAGAAAACACTAACACTTGTTCAGAACGAAATAAAGCACAGAGCCCCAGATTTTATGTTGTCCTGGAGAGCTTGCAGAGCACTGGGGAAAGGCAGGCAGAGAATTCCCTGCTAGCACCTTCTCTGTGCCTGGGAAGCAGAAGTGTTCACATTGCTTCACAGAATCGCTTTTGTGCAGAAAACAGTAACACTTGTTCAGAACGAAAGAAAGCACAGAGCCCCAGATTTTATGTTGTCCTGGAGAGCTTGCAGAGCACTGGGGAAAGGCAGGCAGAGAATTCCCTGCTAGCACCTTCTCTGTGCCTGTTCACATTGCTTCGCAGAATCGCTTTTGTGCAGAAAACAGTAACACTTGTTCAGAACGAAAGAAAGCACAGAGCCCCAGATTTGCTGTTGTCCTGGAGAGCTTGCAGAGCACTGGGGAAAGGCAGGCAGAGAATTCCCTGCTAGCACCTTCTCTGTGCCTGGGAAGCACAAGTGTTCACATTGCTTCGCAGAATCGCTTTTGTGCAGAAAACAGTAACACTTGTTCAGAACGAAAGAAAGCACAGAGCCCCAGATTTGCTGTTGTCCTGGAGAGCTTGCAGAGCACTGGGGAAAGGCAGGCAGAGAATTCCCTGCTAGCACCTTCTCTGTGCCTGGGAAGCAGAAGTGTTCACATTGCTTCGCAGAATCGCTTTTGTGCAGAAAACAGTAACACTTGTTCAGAACGAAAGAAAGCACAGAGCCCCAGATTTTATGTTGTCCTGGAGAGCTTGCAGAGCACTGGGGAAAGGCAGGCAGAGAATTCCCTGCTAGCACCTTCTCTGTGCCTGGGAAGCAGAAGTGTTCACATTGCTTGGCAGAATCGCTTTTGTGCAGAAAACAGTAACACTTGTTCAGAACGAAAGAAAGCACAGAGCCCCAGATTTTATGTTGTCCTGGAGAGCTTGCAGAGCACTGGGGAAAGGCAGGCAGAGAATTCCCTGCTAGCACCTTCTCTGTGCCTGGGAAGCACAAGTGTTCACATTGCTTCGCAGAATCGCTTTTGTGCAGAAAACAGTAACACTTGTTCAGAACGAAAGAAAGCACAGAGCCCCAGATTTTATGTTGTCCTGGAGAGCTTGCAGAGCACTGGGGAAAGGCAGGCAGAGAATTCCCTGCTAGCACCTTCTCTGTGCCTGGGAAGCACAAGTGTTCACATTGCTTCGCAGAATCGCTTTTGTGCAGAAAACAGTAACACTTGTTCAGAACGAAAGAAAGCACAGAGCCCCAGATTTTATGTTGTCCTGGAGAGCTTGCAGAGCACTGGGGAAAGGCAGGCAGAGAATTCCCTGCTAGCACCTTCTCTGTGCCTGGGAAGCACAAGTGTTCACATTGCTTCGCAGAATCGCTTTTGTGCAGAAAACAGTAACACTTGTTCAGAACGAAAGAAAGCACAGAGCCCCAGATTTTATGTTGTCCTGGAGAGCTTGCAGAGCACTGGGGAAAGGCAGGCAGAGAATTCCCTGCTAGCACCTTCTCTGTGCCTGGGAAGCAGAAGTGTTCACATTGCTTCACAGAATCGCTTTTGTTCAGAAAACAGTAACACTTGTTCAGAACGAAAGAAAGCACAGAGCCCCAGATTTGCTGTTGTCCTGGAGAGCTTGCAGAGCACTGGGGAAAGGCAGGCAGAGAATTCCCTGCTAGCACCTTCTCTGTGCCTGGGAAGCAGAAGTGTTCACATTGCTTCGCAGAATCGCTTTTGTGCAGAAAACAGTAACACTTGTTCAGAACGAAAGAAAGCACAGAGCCCCAGATTTGCTGTTGTCCTGGAGAGCTTGCAGAGCACTGGGGAAAGGCAGGCAGAGAATTCCCTGCTAGCACCTTCTCTGTGCCTGTTCACATTGCTTCGCAGAATCGCTTTTGTGCAGAAAACAGTAACACTTGTTCAGAACGAAAGAAAGCACAGAGCCCCAGATTTTATGTTGTCCTGGAGAGCTTGCAGAGCACTGGGGAAAGGCAGGCAGAGAATTCCCTGCTAGCACCTTCTCTGTGCCTGGGAAGCACAAGTGTTCACATTGCTTCGCAGAATCGCTTTTGTGCAGAAAACAGTAACACTTGTTCAGAACGAAAGAAAGCACAGAGCCCCAGATTTTATGTTGTCCTGGAGAGCTTGCAGAGCACTGGGGAAAGGCAGGCAGAGAATTCCCTGCTAGCACCTTCTCTGTGCCTGGGAAGCACAAGTGTTCACATTGCTTCGCAGAATCGCTTTTGTGCAGAAAACAGTAACACTTGTTCAGAACGAAAGAAAGCACAGAGCCCCAGATTTTATGTTGTCCTGGAGAGCTTGCAGAGCACTGGGGAAAGGCAGGCAGAGAATTCCCTGCTAGCACCTTCTCTGTGCCTGTTCACATTGCTTGGCAGAATCGCTTTTGTGCAGAAAACAGTAACACTTGTTCAGAACGAAAGAAAGCACAGAGCCCCAGATTTTATGTTGTCCTGGAGAGCTTGCAGAGCACTGGGGAAAGGCAGGCAGAGAATTCCCTGCTAGCACCTTCTCTGTGCCTGGGAAGCACAAGTGTTCACATTGCTTCGCAGAATCGCTTTTGTGCAGAAAACAGTAACACTTGTTCAGAACGAAAGAAAGCACAGAGCCCCAGATTTTATGTTGTCCTGGAGAGCTTGCAGAGCACTGGGGAAAGGCAGGCAGAGAATTCCCTGCTAGCACCTTCTCTGTGCCTGTTCACATTGCTTCGCAGAATCGCTTTTGTGCAGAAAACAGTAACACTTGTTCAGAACGAAAGAAAGCACAGAGCCCCAGATTTTATGTTGTCCTGGAGAGCTTGCAGAGCACTGGGGAAAGGCAGGCAGAGAATTCCCTGCTAGCACCTTCTCTGTGCCTGGGAAGCACAAGTGTTCACATTGCTTGGCAGAATCGCTTTTGTGCAGAAAACAGTAACACTTGTTCAGAACGAAAGAAAGCACAGAGCCCCAGATTTTATGTTGTCCTGGAGAGCTTGCAGAGCACTGGGGAAAGGCAGGCAGAGAATTCCCTGCTAGCACCTTCTCTGTGCCTGGGAAGCACAAGTGTTCACATTGCTTCGCAGAATCGCTTTTGTGCAGAAAACAGTAACACTTGTTCAGAACGAAAGAAAGCACAGAGCCCCAGATTTTATGTTGTCCTGGAGAGCTTGCAGAGCACTGGGGAAAGGCAGGCAGAGAATTCCCTGCTAGCACCTTCTCTGTGCCTGGGAAGCACAAGTGTTCACATTGCTTGGCAGAATCGCTTTTGTGCAGAAAACAGTAACACTTGTTCAGAACGAAAGAAAGCACAGAGCCCCAGATTTTATGTTGTCCTGGAGAGCTTGCAGAGCACTGGGGAAAGGCAGGCAGAGAATTCCCTGCTAGCACCTTCTCTGTGCCTGGGAAGCACAAGTGTTCACATTGCTTCGCAGAATCGCTTTTGTGCAGAAAACAGTAACACTTGTTCAGAACGAAAGAAAGCACAGAGCCCCAGATTTGCTGTTGTCCTGGAGAGCTTGCAGAGCACTGGGGAAAGGCAGGCAGAGAATTCCCTGCTAGCACCTTCTCTGTGCCTGGGAAGCACAAGTGTTCACATTGCTTCCAGAATTGCTTTTGTGCAGAAAACACTAACACTTGTTCAGAACGAAAGAAAGCACAGAGCCCCAGATTTTATGTTGTCCTGGAGAGCTTGCAGAGCACTGGGGAAAGGCAGGCAGAGAATTCCCTGCTAGCACCTTCTCTGTGCCTGGGAAGCAGAAGTGTTCACATTGCTTCACAGAATCGCTTTTGTGCAGAAAACAGTAACACTTGTTCAGAACGAAAGAAAGCACAGAGCCCCAGATTTTATGTTGTCCTGGAGAGCTTGCAGAGCACTGGGGAAAGGCAGGCAGAGAATTCCCTGCTAGCACCTTCTCTGTGCCTGTTCACATTGCTTCGCAGAATCGCTTTTGTGCAGAAAACACTAACACTTGTTCAGAACGAAAGAAAGCACAGAGCCCCAGATTTGCTGTTGTCCTGGAGAGCTTGCAGAGCACTGGGGAAAGGCAGGCAGAGAATTCCCTGCTAGCACCTTCTCTGTGCCTGGGAAGCACAAGTGTTCACATTGCTTCGCAGAATCGCTTTTGTGCAGAAAACAGTAACACTTGTTCAGAACGAAAGAAAGCACAGAGCCCCAGATTTTATGTTGTCCTGGAGAGCTTGCAGAGCACTGGGGAAAGGCAGGCAGAGAATTCCCTGCTAGCACCTTCTCTGTGCCTGTTCACATTGCTTCGCAGAATCGCTTTTGTGCAGAAAACAGTAACACTTGTTCAGAACGAAAGAAAGCACAGAGCCCCAGATTTTATGTTGTCCTGGAGAGCTTGCAGAGCACTGGGGAAAGGCAGGCAGAGAATTCCCTGCTAGCACCTTCTCTGTGCCTGGGAAGCAGAAGTGTTCACATTGCTTCGCAGAATCGCTTTTGTGCAGAAAACAGTAACACTTGTTCAGAACGAAAGAAAGCACAGAGCCCCAGATTTTATGTTGTCCTGGAGAGCTTGCAGAGCACTGGGGAAAGGCAGGCAGAGAATTCCCTGCTAGCACCTTCTCTGTGCCTGTTCACATTGCTTCGCAGAATCGCTTTTGTGCAGAAAACACTAACACTTGTTCAGAACGAAAGAAAGCACAGAGCCCCAGATTTGCTGTTGTCCTGGAGAGCTTGCAGAGCACTGGGGAAAGGCAGGCAGAGAATTCCCTGCTAGCACCTTCTCTGTGCCTGGGAAGCACAAGTGTTCACATTGCTTCGCAGAATCGCTTTTGTGCAGAAAACAGTAACACTTGTTCAGAACGAAAGAAAGCACAGAGCCCCAGATTTTATGTTGTCCTGGAGAGCTTGCAGAGCACTGGGGAAAGGCAGGCAGAGAATTCCCTGCTAGCACCTTCTCTGTGCCTGTTCACATTGCTTCGCAGAATCGCTTTTGTGCAGAAAACAGTAACACTTGTTCAGAACGAAAGAAAGCACAGAGCCCCAGATTTTATGTTGTCCTGGAGAGCTTGCAGAGCACTGGGGAAAGGCAGGCAGAGAATTCCCTGCTAGCACCTTCTCTGTGCCTGGGAAGCAGAAGTGTTCACATTGCTTGGCAGAATCGCTTTTGTGCAGAAAACAGTAACACTTGTTCAGAACGAAAGAAAGCACAGAGCCCCAGATTTTATGTTGTCCTGGAGAGCTTGCAGAGCACTGGGGAAAGGCAGGCAGAGAATTCCCTGCTAGCACCTTCTCTGTGCCTGTTCACATTGCTTCGCAGAATCGCTTTTGTGCAGAAAACACTAACACTTGTTCAGAACGAAAGAAAGCACAGAGCCCCAGATTTGCTGTTGTCCTGGAGAGCTTGCAGAGCACTGGGGAAAGGCAGGCAGAGAATTCCCTGCTAGCACCTTCTCTGTGCCTGGGAAGCACAAGTGTTCACATTGCTTCGCAGAATCGCTTTTGTGCAGAAAACAGTAACACTTGTTCAGAACGAAAGAAAGCACAGAGCCCCAGATTTTATGTTGTCCTGGAGAGCTTGCAGAGCACTGGGGAAAGGCAGGCAGAGAATTCCCTGCTAGCACCTTCTCTGTGCCTGTTCACATTGCTTCGCAGAATCGCTTTTGTGCAGAAAACAGTAACACTTGTTCAGAACGAAAGAAAGCACAGAGCCCCAGATTTTATGTTGTCCTGGAGAGCTTGCAGAGCACTGGGGAAAGGCAGGCAGAGAATTCCCTGCTAGCACCTTCTCTGTGCCTGTGAAGCACAAGTGTTCACATTGCTTCGCAGAATCGCTTTTGTGCAGAAAACAGTAACACTTGTTCAGAACGAAAGAAAGCACAGAGCCCCAGATTTTATGTTGTCCTGGAGAGCTTGCAGAGCACTGGGGAAAGGCAGGCAGAGAATTCCCTGCTAGCACCTTCTCTGTGCCTGTTCACATTGCTTCGCAGAATCGCTTTTGTGCAGAAAACACTAACACTTGTTCAGAACGAAAGAAAGCACAGAGCCCCAGATTTGCTGTTGTCCTGGAGAGCTTGCAGAGCACTGGGGAAAGGCAGGCAGAGAATTCCCTGCTAGCACCTTCTCTGTGCCTGGGAAGCACAAGTGTTCACATTGCTTCGCAGAATCGCTTTTGTGCAGAAAACAGTAACACTTGTTCAGAACGAAAGAAAGCACAGAGCCCCAGATTTTATGTTGTCCTGGAGAGCTTGCAGAGCACTGGGGAAAGGCAGGCAGAGAATTCCCTGCTAGCACCTTCTCTGTGCCTGTTCACATTGCTTCGCAGAATCGCTTTTGTGCAGAAAACAGTAACACTTGTTCAGAACGAAAGAAAGCACAGAGCCCCAGATTTTATGTTGTCCTGGAGAGCTTGCAGAGCACTGGGGAAAGGCAGGCAGAGAATTCCCTGCTAGCACCTTCTCTGTGCCTGGGAAGCAGAAGTGTTCACATTGCTTGGCAGAATCGCTTTTGTGCAGAAAACAGTAACACTTGTTCAGAACGAAAGAAAGCACAGAGCCCCAGATTTTATGTTGTCCTGGAGAGCTTGCAGAGCACTGGGGAAAGGCAGGCAGAGAATTCCCTGCTAGCACCTTCTCTGTGCCTGGGAAGCACAAGTGTTCACATTGCTTCGCAGAATCGCTTTTGTGCAGAAAACAGTAACACTTGTTCAGAACGAAAGAAAGCACAGAGCCCCAGATTTTATGTTGTCCTGGAGAGCTTGCAGAGCACTGGGGAAAGGCAGGCAGAGAATTCCCTGCTAGCACCTTCTCTGTGCCTGGGAAGCACAAGTGTTCACATTGCTTCGCAGAATCGCTTTTGTGCAGAAAACAGTAACACTTGTTCAGAACGAAAGAAAGCACAGAGCCCCAGATTTGCTGTTGTCCTGGAGAGCTTGCAGAGCACTGGGGAAAGGCAGGCAGAGAATTCCCTGCTAGCACCTTCTCTGTGCCTGGGAAGCACAAGTGTTCACATTGCTTCCAGAATTGCTTTTGTGCAGAAAACACTAACACTTGTTCAGAACGAAAGAAAGCACAGAGCCCCAGATTTGCTGTTGTCCTGGAGAGCTTGCAGAGCACTGGGGAAAGGCAGGCAGAGAATTCCCTGCTAGCACCTTCTCTGTGCCTGGGAAGCAGAAGTGTTCACATTGCTTCACAGAATCGCTTTTGTGCAGAAAACAGTAACACTTGTTCAGAACGAAAGAAAGCACAGAGCCCCAGATTTGCTGTTGTCCTGGAGAGCTTGCAGAGCACTGGGGAAAGGCAGGCAGAGAATTCCCTGCTAGCACCTTCTCTGTGCCTGGGAAGCAGAAGTGTTCACATTGCTTCGCAGAATCGCTTTTGTGCAGAAAACAGTAACACTTGTTCAGAACGAAAGAAAGCACAGAGCCCCAGATTTTATGTTGTCCTGGAGAGCTTGCAGAGCACTGGGGAAAGGCAGGCAGAGAATTCCCTGCTAGCACCTTCTCTGTGCCTGTTCACATTGCTTCGCAGAATCGCTTTTGTGCAGAAAACAGTAACACTTGTTCAGAACGAAAGAAAGCACAGAGCCCCAGATTTTATGTTGTCCTGGAGAGCTTGCAGAGCACTGGGGAAAGGCAGGCAGAGAATTCCCTGCTAGCACCTTCTCTGTGCCTGGGAAGCACAAGTGTTCACATTGCTTGGCAGAATCGCTTTTGTGCAGAAAACAGTAACACTTGTTCAGAACGAAAGAAAGCACAGAGCCCCAGATTTTATGTTGTCCTGGAGAGCTTGCAGAGCACTGGGGAAAGGCAGGCAGAGAATTCCCTGCTAGCACCTTCTCTGTGCCTGGGAAGCACAAGTGTTCACATTGCTTCGCAGAATCGCTTTTGTGCAGAAAACAGTAACACTTGTTCAGAACGAAAGAAAGCACAGAGCCCCAGATTTTATGTTGTCCTGGAGAGCTTGCAGAGCACTGGGGAAAGGCAGGCAGAGAATTCCCTGCTAGCACCTTCTCTGTGCCTGGGAAGCACAAGTGTTCACATTGCTTCGCAGAATCGCTTTTGTGCAGAAAACAGTAACACTTGTTCAGAACGAAAGAAAGCACAGAGCCCCAGATTTGCTGTTGTCCTGGAGAGCTTGCAGAGCACTGGGGAAAGGCAGGCAGAGAATTCCCTGCTAGCACCTTCTCTGTGCCTGGGAAGCACAAGTGTTCACATTGCTTCCAGAATTGCTTTTGTGCAGAAAACACTAACACTTGTTCAGAACGAAAGAAAGCACAGAGCCCCAGATTTTATGTTGTCCTGGAGAGCTTGCAGAGCACTGGGGAAAGGCAGGCAGAGAATTCCCTGCTAGCACCTTCTCTGTGCCTGGGAAGCAGAAGTGTTCACATTGCTTCACAGAATCGCTTTTGTGCAGAAAACAGTAACACTTGTTCAGAACGAAAGAAAGCACAGAGCCCCAGATTTGCTGTTGTCCTGGAGAGCTTGCAGAGCACTGGGGAAAGGCAGGCAGAGAATTCCCTGCTAGCACCTTCTCTGTGCCTGGGAAGCAGAAGTGTTCACATTGCTTCGCAGAATCGCTTTTGTGCAGAAAACAGTAACACTTGTTCAGAACGAAAGAAAGCACAGAGCCCCAGATTTTATGTTGTCCTGGAGAGCTTGCAGAGCACTGGGGAAAGGCAGGCAGAGAATTCCCTGCTAGCACCTTCTCTGTGCCTGTTCACATTGCTTCGCAGAATCGCTTTTGTGCAGAAAACAGTAACACTTGTTCAGAACGAAAGAAAGCACAGAGCCCCAGATTTGCTGTTGTCCTGGAGAGCTTGCAGAGCACTGGGGAAAGGCAGGCAGAGAATTCCCTGCTAGCACCTTCTCTGTGCCTGGGAAGCAGAAGTGTTCACATTGCTTCGCAGAATCGCTTTTGTGCAGAAAACAGTAACACTTGTTCAGAACGAAAGAAAGCACAGAGCCCCAGATTTTATGTTGTCCTGGAGAGCTTGCAGAGCACTGGGGAAAGGCAGGCAGAGAATTCCCTGCTAGCACCTTCTCTGTGCCTGTTCACATTGCTTCGCAGAATCGCTTTTGTGCAGAAAACAGTAACACTTGTTCAGAACGAAAGAAAGCACAGAGCCCCAGATTTTATGTTGCCCTGGAGAACTTGCAGAGCACTGGGGAAAGGCAGGCAGAGAATTCCCTGCTAGCACCTTCTCTGTGCCTGGGAAGCACAAGTGTTCACATTGCTTCGCAGAATCGCTTTTGTGCAGAAAACAGTAACACTTGTTCAGAACGAAAGAAAGCACAGAGCCCCAGATTTTATGTTGTCCTGGAGAACTTGCAGAGCACTGGGGAAAGGCAGGCAGAGAATTCCCTGCTAGCACCTTCTCTGTGCCTGTTCACATTGCTTCGCAGAATCGCTTTTGTGCAGAAAACAGTAACACTTGTTCAGAACGAAAGAAAGCACAGAGCCCCAGATTTGCTGTTGTCCTGGAGAGCTTGCAGAGCACTGGGGAAAGGCAGGCAGAGAATTCCCTGCTAGCACCTTCTCTGTGCCTGGGAAGCACAAGTGTTCACATTGCTTCGCAGAATCGCTTTTGTGCAGAAAACAGTAACACTTGTTCAGAACGAAAGAAAGCACAGAGCCCAGATTTTATGTTGTCCTGGAGAGCTTGCAGAGCACTGGGGAAAGGCAGGCAGAGAATTCCCTGCTAGCACCTTCTCTGTGCCTGGGAAGCACAAGTGTTCACATTGCTTCGCAGAATCGCTTTTGTGCAGAAAACAGTAACACTTGTTCAGAACGAAAGAAAGCACAGAGCCCCAGATTTGCTGTTGTCCTGGAGAGCTTGCAGAGCACTGGGGAAAGGCAGGCAGAGAATTCCCTGCTAGCACCTTCTCTGTGCCTGGGAAGCACAAGTGTTCACATTGCTTCGCAGAATCGCTTTTGTGCAGAAAACAGTAACACTTGGTCAGAAAGAAAGCACAGAGCCCCAGATTTGCTGTTGTCCTGGAGAGCTTGCAGAGCACTGGGGAAAGGCAGGCAGAGAATTCCCTGCTAGCACCTTCTCTGTGCCTGGGAAGCACAAGTGTTCACATTGCTTCGCAGAATCGCTTTTGTGCAGAAAACAGTAACACTTGTTCAGAACGAAAGAAAGCACAGAGCCCCAGATTTTATGTTGTCCTGGAGAGCTTGCAGAGCACTGGGGAAAGGCAGGCAGAGAATTCCCTGCTAGCACCTTCTCTGTGCCTGGGAAGCACAAGTGTTCACATTGCTTCGCAGAATCGCTTTTGTGCAGAAAACAGTAACACTTGTTCAGAACGAAAGAAAGCACAGAGCCCCAGATTTGCTGTTGTCCTGGAGAGCTTGCAGAGCACTGGGGAAAGGCAGGCAGAGAATTCCCTGCTAGCACCTTCTCTGTGCCTGGGAAGCACAAGTGTTCACATTGCTTCGCAGAATCGCTTTTGTGCAGAAAACAGTAACACTTGGTCAGGAAGAAAGAAAGCACAGAGCCCCAGATTTTATGTTGTCCTGGAGAGCTTGCAGAGCACTGGGGAAAGGCAGGCAGAGAATTCCCTGCTAGCACCTTCTCTGTGCCTGGGAAGCAGAAGTGTTCACATTGCTTCGCAGAATCGCTTTTGTGCAGAAAACATTAACACTTGTTCAGAATGAAAGAAAGCACAGAACACCAGATTTGCTGTTGTCCTGGAGAGCTTGCAGAGCACTGGGGAAAGGCAGGCAGAGAATTCCCTGCTAGCACCTTCTCTGTGCCTGTTCACATTGCTTCGCAGAATCGCTTTTGTGCAGAAAACACTAACACTTGTTCAGAACGAAAGAAAGCACAGAGCCCCAGATTTTATGTTGTCCTGGAGAGCTTGCAGAGCACTGGGGAAAGGCAGGCAGAGAATTCCCTGCTAGCACCTTCTCTGTGCCTGGGAAGCACAAGTGTTCACATTGCTTCGCAGAATCGCTTTTGTGCAGAAAACAGTAACACTTGTTCAGAACGAAAGAAAGCACAGAGCCCCAGATTTTATGTTGTCCTGGAGAGCTTGCAGAGCACTGGGGAAAGGCAGGCAGAGAATTCCCTGCTAGCACCTTCTCTGTGCCTGGGAAGCACAAGTGTTCACATTGCTTCGCAGAATCGCTTTTGTGCAGAAAACAGTAACACTTGGTCAGGAAGAAAGAAAGCACAGAGCCCCAGATTTGCTGTTGTCCTGGAGAGCTTGCAGAGCACTGGGGAAAGGCAGGCAGAGAATTCCCTGCTAGCACCTTCTCTGTGCCTGGGAAGCAGAAGTGTTCACATTGCTTGGCAGAATCGCTTTTGTGCAGAAAACAGTAACACTTGTTCAGAACGAAAGAAAGCACAGAGCCGCAGATTTGCTGTTGTCCTGGAGAGCTTGCAGAGCACTGGGGAAAGGCAGGCAGAGAATTCCCTGCTAGCACCTTCTCTGTGCCTGGGAAGCACAAGTGTTCACATTGCTTCGCAGAATCGCTTTTGTGCAGAAAACAGTAACACTTGTTCAGAACGAAAGAAAGCACAGAGCCCCAGATTTTATGTTGTCCTGGAGAGCTTGCAGAGCACTGGGGAAAGGCAGGCAGAGAATTCCCTGCTAGCACCTTCTCTGTGCCTGGGAAGCACAAGTGTTCACATTGCTTCGCAGAATCGCTTTTGTGCAGAAAACAGTAACACTTGTTCAGAACGAAAGAAAGCACAGAGCCCCAGATTTTATGTTGTCCTGGAGAGCTTGCAGAGCACTGGGGAAAGGCAGGCAGAGAATTCCCTGCTAGCACCTTCTCTGTGCCTGGGAAGCACAAGTGTTCACATTGCTTCGCAGAATCGCTTTTGTGCAGAAAACAGTAACACTTGTTCAGAACGAAAGAAAGCACAGAGCCCCAGATTTTATGTTGTCCTGGAGAACTTGCAGAGCACTGGGGAAAGGCAGGCAGAGAATTCCCTGCTAGCACCTTCTCTGTGCCTGTTCACATTGCTTCGCAGAATCGCTTTTGTGCAGAAAACAGTAACACTTGTTCAGAACGAAAGAAAGCACAGAGCCCCAGATTTGCTGTTGTCCTGGAGAGCTTGCAGAGCACTGGGGAAAGGCAGGCAGAGAATTCCCTGCTAGCACCTTCTCTGTGCCTGGGAAGCACAAGTGTTCACATTGCTTCGCAGAATCGCTTTTGTGCAGAAAACAGTAACACTTGTTCAGAACGAAAGAAAGCACAGAGCCCCAGATTTGCTGTTGTCCTGGAGAGCTTGCAGAGCACTGGGGAAAGGCAGGCAGAGAATTCCCTGCTAGCACCTTCTCTGTGCCTGGGAAGCAGAAGTGTTCACATTGCTTCGCAGAATCGCTTTTGTGCAGAAAACAGTAACACTTGTTCAGAACGAAAGAAAGCACAGAGCCCCAGATTTTATGTTGTCCTGGAGAGCTTGCAGAGCACTGGGGAAAGGCAGGCAGAGAATTCCCTGCTAGCACCTTCTCTGTGCCTGTTCACATTGCTTCGCAGAATCGCTTTTGTGCAGAAAACACTAACACTTGTTCAGAACGAAAGAAAGCACAGAGCCCCAGATTTGCTGTTGTCCTGGAGAGCTTGCAGAGCACTGGGGAAAGGCAGGCAGAGAATTCCCTGCTAGCACCTTCTCTGTGCCTGGGAAGCACAAGTGTTCACATTGCTTCGCAGAATCGCTTTTGTGCAGAAAACAGTAACACTTGTTCAGAACGAAAGAAAGCACAGAGCCCCAGATTTTATGTTGTCCTGGAGAGCTTGCAGAGCACTGGGGAAAGGCAGGCAGAGAATTCCCTGCTAGCACCTTCTCTGTGCCTGTTCACATTGCTTCGCAGAATCGCTTTTGTGCAGAAAACAGTAACACTTGTTCAGAACGAAAGAAAGCACAGAGCCCCAGATTTTATGTTGTCCTGGAGAGCTTGCAGAGCACTGGGGAAAGGCAGGCAGAGAATTCCCTGCTAGCACCTTCTCTGTGCCTGGGAAGCAGAAGTGTTCACATTGCTTGGCAGAATCGCTTTTGTGCAGAAAACAGTAACACTTGTTCAGAACGAAAGAAAGCACAGAGCCCCAGATTTTATGTTGTCCTGGAGAGCTTGCAGAGCACTGGGGAAAGGCAGGCAGAGAATTCCCTGCTAGCACCTTCTCTGTGCCTGTTCACATTGCTTCGCAGAATCGCTTTTGTGCAGAAAACACTAACACTTGTTCAGAACGAAAGAAAGCACAGAGCCCCAGATTTGCTGTTGTCCTGGAGAGCTTGCAGAGCACTGGGGAAAGGCAGGCAGAGAATTCCCTGCTAGCACCTTCTCTGTGCCTGGGAAGCACAAGTGTTCACATTGCTTCGCAGAATCGCTTTTGTGCAGAAAACAGTAACACTTGTTCAGAACGAAAGAAAGCACAGAGCCCCAGATTTTATGTTGTCCTGGAGAGCTTGCAGAGCACTGGGGAAAGGCAGGCAGAGAATTCCCTGCTAGCACCTTCTCTGTGCCTGTTCACATTGCTTCGCAGAATCGCTTTTGTGCAGAAAACAGTAACACTTGTTCAGAACGAAAGAAAGCACAGAGCCCCAGATTTTATGTTGTCCTGGAGAGCTTGCAGAGCACTGGGGAAAGGCAGGCAGAGAATTCCCTGCTAGCACCTTCTCTGTGCCTGGGAAGCACAAGTGTTCACATTGCTTCGCAGAATCGCTTTTGTGCAGAAAACAGTAACACTTGTTCAGAACGAAAGAAAGCACAGAGCCCCAGATTTTATGTTGTCCTGGAGAGCTTGCAGAGCACTGGGGAAAGGCAGGCAGAGAATTCCCTGCTAGCACCTTCTCTGTGCCTGTTCACATTGCTTCGCAGAATCGCTTTTGTGCAGAAAACACTAACACTTGTTCAGAACGAAAGAAAGCACAGAGCCCCAGATTTGCTGTTGTCCTGGAGAGCTTGCAGAGCACTGGGGAAAGGCAGGCAGAGAATTCCCTGCTAGCACCTTCTCTGTGCCTGGGAAGCACAAGTGTTCACATTGCTTCGCAGAATCGCTTTTGTGCAGAAAACAGTAACACTTGTTCAGAACGAAAGAAAGCACAGAGCCCCAGATTTGCTGTTGTCCTGGAGAGCTTGCAGAGCACTGGGGAAAGGCAGGCAGAGAATTCCCTGCTAGCACCTTCTCTGTGCCTGTTCACATTGCTTCGCAGAATCGCTTTTGTGCAGAAAACAGTAACACTTGTTCAGAACGAAAGAAAGCACAGAGCCCCAGATTTTATGTTGTCCTGGAGAGCTTGCAGAGCACTGGGGAAAGGCAGGCAGAGAATTCCCTGCTAGCACCTTCTCTGTGCCTGGGAAGCAGAAGTGTTCACATTGCTTGGCAGAATCGCTTTTGTGCAGAAAACAGTAACACTTGTTCAGAACGAAAGAAAGCACAGAGCCCCAGATTTTATGTTGTCCTGGAGAGCTTGCAGAGCACTGGGGAAAGGCAGGCAGAGAATTCCCTGCTAGCACCTTCTCTGTGCCTGGGAAGCACAAGTGTTCACATTGCTTCGCAGAATCGCTTTTGTGCAGAAAACAGTAACACTTGTTCAGAACGAAAGAAAGCACAGAGCCCCAGATTTGCTGTTGTCCTGGAGAGCTTGCAGAGCACTGGGGAAAGGCAGGCAGAGAATTCCCTGCTAGCACCTTCTCTGTGCCTGGGAAGCACAAGTGTTCACATTGCTTCGCAGAATCGCTTTTGTGCAGAAAACACTAACACTTGTTCAGAACGAAAGAAAGCACAGAGCCCCAGATTTGCTGTTGTCCTGGAGAGCTTGCAGAGCACTGGGGAAAGGCAGGCAGAGAATTCCCTGCTAGCACCTTCTCTGTGCCTGGGAAGCAGAAGTGTTCACATTGCTTCACAGAATCGCTTTTGTGCAGAAAACAGTAACACTTGTTCAGAACGAAAGAAAGCACAGAGCCCCAGATTTGCTGTTGTCCTGGAGAGCTTGCAGAGCACTGGGGAAAGGCAGGCAGAGAATTCCCTGCTAGCACCTTCTCTGTGCCTGGGAAGCAGAAGTGTTCACATTGCTTCGCAGAATCGCTTTTGTGCAGAAAACAGTAACACTTGTTCAGAACGAAAGAAAGCACAGAGCCCCAGATTTTATGTTGTCCTGGAGAGCTTGCAGAGCACTGGGGAAAGGCAGGCAGAGAATTCCCTGCTAGCACCTTCTCTGTGCCTGTTCACATTGCTTCGCAGAATCGCTTTTGTGCAGAAAACAGTAACACTTGTTCAGAACGAAAGAAAGCACAGAGCCCCAGATTTTATGTTGTCCTGGAGAGCTTGCAGAGCACTGGGGAAAGGCAGGCAGAGAATTCCCTGCTAGCACCTTCTCTGTGCCTGGGAAGCACAAGTGTTCACATTGCTTGGCAGAATCGCTTTTGTGCAGAAAACAGTAACACTTGTTCAGAACGAAAGAAAGCACAGAGCCCCAGATTTTATGTTGTCCTGGAGAGCTTGCAGAGCACTGGGGAAAGGCAGGCAGAGAATTCCCTGCTAGCACCTTCTCTGTGCCTGGGAAGCACAAGTGTTCACATTGCTTCGCAGAATCGCTTTTGTGCAGAAAACAGTAACACTTGTTCAGAACGAAAGAAAGCACAGAGCCCCAGATTTTATGTTGTCCTGGAGAGCTTGCAGAGCACTGGGGAAAGGCAGGCAGAGAATTCCCTGCTAGCACCTTCTCTGTGCCTGGGAAGCACAAGTGTTCACATTGCTTCGCAGAATCGCTTTTGTGCAGAAAACAGTAACACTTGTTCAGAACGAAAGAAAGCACAGAGCCCCAGATTTGCTGTTGTCCTGGAGAGCTTGCAGAGCACTGGGGAAAGGCAGGCAGAGAATTCCCTGCTAGCACCTTCTCTGTGCCTGGGAAGCACAAGTGTTCACATTGCTTCCAGAATTGCTTTTGTGCAGAAAACACTAACACTTGTTCAGAACGAAAGAAAGCACAGAGCCCCAGATTTTATGTTGTCCTGGAGAGCTTGCAGAGCACTGGGGAAAGGCAGGCAGAGAATTCCCTGCTAGCACCTTCTCTGTGCCTGGGAAGCAGAAGTGTTCACATTGCTTCACAGAATCGCTTTTGTGCAGAAAACAGTAACACTTGTTCAGAACGAAAGAAAGCACAGAGCCCCAGATTTGCTGTTGTCCTGGAGAGCTTGCAGAGCACTGGGGAAAGGCAGGCAGAGAATTCCCTGCTAGCACCTTCTCTGTGCCTGGGAAGCAGAAGTGTTCACATTGCTTCGCAGAATCGCTTTTGTGCAGAAAACAGTAACACTTGTTCAGAACGAAAGAAAGCACAGAGCCCCAGATTTTATGTTGTCCTGGAGAGCTTGCAGAGCACTGGGGAAAGGCAGGCAGAGAATTCCCTGCTAGCACCTTCTCTGTGCCTGTTCACATTGCTTCGCAGAATCGCTTTTGTGCAGAAAACAGTAACACTTGTTCAGAACGAAAGAAAGCACAGAGCCCCAGATTTGCTGTTGTCCTGGAGAGCTTGCAGAGCACTGGGGAAAGGCAGGCAGAGAATTCCCTGCTAGCACCTTCTCTGTGCCTGGGAAGCAGAAGTGTTCACATTGCTTCGCAGAATCGCTTTTGTGCAGAAAACAGTAACACTTGTTCAGAACGAAAGAAAGCACAGAGCCCCAGATTTTATGTTGTCCTGGAGAGCTTGCAGAGCACTGGGGAAAGGCAGGCAGAGAATTCCCTGCTAGCACCTTCTCTGTGCCTGTTCACATTGCTTCGCAGAATCGCTTTTGTGCAGAAAACAGTAACACTTGTTCAGAACGAAAGAAAGCACAGAGCCCCAGATTTGCTGTTGTCCTGGAGAGCTTGCAGAGCACTGGGGAAAGGCAGGCAGAGAATTCCCTGCTAGCACCTTCTCTGTGCCTGGGAAGCAGAAGTGTTCACATTGCTTCGCAGAATCGCTTTTGTGCAGAAAACAGTAACACTTGTTCAGAACGAAAGAAAGCACAGAGCCCCAGATTTTATGTTGTCCTGGAGAGCTTGCAGAGCACTGGGGAAAGGCAGGCAGAGAATTCCCTGCTAGCACCTTCTCTGTGCCTGTTCACATTGCTTCGCAGAATCGCTTTTGTGCAGAAAACAGTAACACTTGTTCAGAACGAAAGAAAGCACAGAGCCCCAGATTTTATGTTGCCCTGGAGAACTTGCAGAGCACTGGGGAAAGGCAGGCAGAGAATTCCCTGCTAGCACCTTCTCTGTGCCTGGGAAGCACAAGTGTTCACATTGCTTCGCAGAATCGCTTTTGTGCAGAAAACAGTAACACTTGTTCAGAACGAAAGAAAGCACAGAGCCCCAGATTTTATGTTGTCCTGGAGAACTTGCAGAGCACTGGGGAAAGGCAGGCAGAGAATTCCCTGCTAGCACCTTCTCTGTGCCTGTTCACATTGCTTCGCAGAATCGCTTTTGTGCAGAAAACAGTAACACTTGTTCAGAACGAAAGAAAGCACAGAGCCCCAGATTTGCTGTTGTCCTGGAGAGCTTGCAGAGCACTGGGGAAAGGCAGGCAGAGAATTCCCTGCTAGCACCTTCTCTGTGCCTGGGAAGCACAAGTGTTCACATTGCTTCGCAGAATCGCTTTTGTGCAGAAAACAGTAACACTTGTTCAGAACGAAAGAAAGCACAGAGCCCAGATTTTATGTTGTCCTGGAGAGCTTGCAGAGCACTGGGGAAAGGCAGGCAGAGAATTCCCTGCTAGCACCTTCTCTGTGCCTGGGAAGCACAAGTGTTCACATTGCTTCGCAGAATCGCTTTTGTGCAGAAAACAGTAACACTTGTTCAGAACGAAAGAAAGCACAGAGCCCCAGATTTGCTGTTGTCCTGGAGAGCTTGCAGAGCACTGGGGAAAGGCAGGCAGAGAATTCCCTGCTAGCACCTTCTCTGTGCCTGGGAAGCACAAGTGTTCACATTGCTTCGCAGAATCGCTTTTGTGCAGAAAACAGTAACACTTGGTCAGAAAGAAAGCACAGAGCCCCAGATTTGCTGTTGTCCTGGAGAGCTTGCAGAGCACTGGGGAAAGGCAGGCAGAGAATTCCCTGCTAGCACCTTCTCTGTGCCTGGGAAGCACAAGTGTTCACATTGCTTCGCAGAATCGCTTTTGTGCAGAAAACAGTAACACTTGTTCAGAACGAAAGAAAGCACAGAGCCCCAGATTTTATGTTGTCCTGGAGAGCTTGCAGAGCACTGGCGAAAGGCAGGCAGAGAATTCCCTGCTAGCACCTTCTCTGTGCCTGGGAAGCACAAGTGTTCACATTGCTTCGCAGAATCGCTTTTGTGCAGAAAACAGTAACACTTGTTCAGAACGAAAGAAAGCACAGAGCCCCAGATTTGCTGTTGTCCTGGAGAGCTTGCAGAGCACTGGGGAAAGGCAGGCAGAGAATTCCCTGCTAGCACCTTCTCTGTGCCTGGGAAGCACAAGTGTTCACATTGCTTCGCAGAATCGCTTTTGTGCAGAAAACAGTAACACTTGGTCAGGAAGAAAGAAAGCACAGAGCCCCAGATTTTATGTTGTCCTGGAGAGCTTGCAGAGCACTGGGGAAAGGCAGGCAGAGAATTCCCTGCTAGCACCTTCTCTGTGCCTGGGAAGCAGAAGTGTTCACATTGCTTCGCAGAATCGCTTTTGTGCAGAAAACATTAACACTTGTTCAGAATGAAAGAAAGCACAGAACACCAGATTTGCTGTTGTCCTGGAGAGCTTGCAGAGCACTGGGGAAAGGCAGGCAGAGAATTCCCTGCTAGCACCTTCTCTGTGCCTGTTCACATTGCTTCGCAGAATCGCTTTTGTGCAGAAAACACTAACACTTGTTCAGAACGAAAGAAAGCACAGAGCCCCAGATTTTATGTTGTCCTGGAGAGCTTGCAGAGCACTGGGGAAAGGCAGGCAGAGAATTCCCTGCTAGCACCTTCTCTGTGCCTGGGAAGCACAAGTGTTCACATTGCTTCGCAGAATCGCTTTTGTGCAGAAAACAGTAACACTTGTTCAGAACGAAAGAAAGCACAGAGCCCCAGATTTTATGTTGTCCTGGAGAGCTTGCAGAGCACTGGGGAAAGGCAGGCAGAGAATTCCCTGCTAGCACCTTCTCTGTGCCTGGGAAGCACAAGTGTTCACATTGCTTCGCAGAATCGCTTTTGTGCAGAAAACAGTAACACTTGGTCAGGAAGAAAGAAAGCACAGAGCCCCAGATTTTATGTTGTCCTGGAGAGCTTGCAGAGCACTGGGGAAAGGCAGGCAGAGAATTCCCTGCTAGCACCTTCTCTGTGCCTGGGAAGCACAAGTGTTCACATTGCTTCGCAGAATCGCTTTTGTGCAGAAAACAGTAACACTTGTTCAGAACGAAAGAAAGCACAGAGCCCCAGATTTGCTGTTGTCCTGGAGAGCTTGCAGAGCACTGGGGAAAGGCAGGCAGAGAATTCCCTGCTAGCACCTTCTCTGTGCCTGGGAAGCACAAGTGTTCACATTGCTTCCAGAATTGCTTTTGTGCAGAAAACACTAACACTTGTTCAGAACGAAAGAAAGCACAGAGCCCCAGATTTTATGTTGTCCTGGAGAGCTTGCAGAGCACTGGGGAAAGGCAGGCAGAGAATTCCCTGCTAGCACCTTCTCTGTGCCTGGGAAGCAGAAGTGTTCACATTGCTTCACAGAATCGCTTTTGTGCAGAAAACAGTAACACTTGTTCAGAACGAAAGAAAGCACAGAGCCCCAGATTTGCTGTTGTCCTGGAGAGCTTGCAGAGCACTGGGGAAAGGCAGGCAGAGAATTCCCTGCTAGCACCTTCTCTGTGCCTGGGAAGCAGAAGTGTTCACATTGCTTCGCAGAATCGCTTTTGTGCAGAAAACAGTAACACTTGTTCAGAACGAAAGAAAGCACAGAGCCCCAGATTTTATGTTGTCCTGGAGAGCTTGCAGAGCACTGGGGAAAGGCAGGCAGAGAATTCCCTGCTAGCACCTTCTCTGTGCCTGTTCACATTGCTTCGCAGAATCGCTTTTGTGCAGAAAACAGTAACACTTGTTCAGAACGAAAGAAAGCACAGAGCCCCAGATTTGCTGTTGTCCTGGAGAGCTTGCAGAGCACTGGGGAAAGGCAGGCAGAGAATTCCCTGCTAGCACCTTCTCTGTGCCTGGGAAGCAGAAGTGTTCACATTGCTTCGCAGAATCGCTTTTGTGCAGAAAACAGTAACACTTGTTCAGAACGAAAGAAAGCACAGAGCCCCAGATTTTATGTTGTCCTGGAGAGCTTGCAGAGCACTGGGGAAAGGCAGGCAGAGAATTCCCTGCTAGCACCTTCTCTGTGCCTGTTCACATTGCTTCGCAGAATCGCTTTTGTGCAGAAAACAGTAACACTTGTTCAGAACGAAAGAAAGCACAGAGCCCCAGATTTGCTGTTGTCCTGGAGAGCTTGCAGAGCACTGGGGAAAGGCAGGCAGAGAATTCCCTGCTAGCACCTTCTCTGTGCCTGGGAAGCAGAAGTGTTCACATTGCTTCGCAGAATCGCTTTTGTGCAGAAAACAGTAACACTTGTTCAGAACGAAAGAAAGCACAGAGCCCCAGATTTTATGTTGTCCTGGAGAGCTTGCAGAGCACTGGGGAAAGGCAGGCAGAGAATTCCCTGCTAGCACCTTCTCTGTGCCTGTTCACATTGCTTCGCAGAATCGCTTTTGTGCAGAAAACAGTAACACTTGTTCAGAACGAAAGAAAGCACAGAGCCCCAGATTTTATGTTGCCCTGGAGAACTTGCAGAGCACTGGGGAAAGGCAGGCAGAGAATTCCCTGCTAGCACCTTCTCTGTGCCTGGGAAGCACAAGTGTTCACATTGCTTCGCAGAATCGCTTTTGTGCAGAAAACAGTAACACTTGTTCAGAACGAAAGAAAGCACAGAGCCCCAGATTTTATGTTGTCCTGGAGAACTTGCAGAGCACTGGGGAAAGGCAGGCAGAGAATTCCCTGCTAGCACCTTCTCTGTGCCTGTTCACATTGCTTCGCAGAATCGCTTTTGTGCAGAAAACAGTAACACTTGTTCAGAACGAAAGAAAGCACAGAGCCCCAGATTTGCTGTTGTCCTGGAGAGCTTGCAGAGCACTGGGGAAAGGCAGGCAGAGAATTCCCTGCTAGCACCTTCTCTGTGCCTGGGAAGCACAAGTGTTCACATTGCTTCGCAGAATCGCTTTTGTGCAGAAAACAGTAACACTTGTTCAGAACGAAAGAAAGCACAGAGCCCAGATTTTATGTTGTCCTGGAGAGCTTGCAGAGCACTGGGGAAAGGCAGGCAGAGAATTCCCTGCTAGCACCTTCTCTGTGCCTGGGAAGCACAAGTGTTCACATTGCTTCGCAGAATCGCTTTTGTGCAGAAAACAGTAACACTTGTTCAGAACGAAAGAAAGCACAGAGCCCCAGATTTGCTGTTGTCCTGGAGAGCTTGCAGAGCACTGGGGAAAGGCAGGCAGAGAATTCCCTGCTAGCACCTTCTCTGTGCCTGGGAAGCACAAGTGTTCACATTGCTTCGCAGAATCGCTTTTGTGCAGAAAACAGTAACACTTGGTCAGAAAGAAAGCACAGAGCCCCAGATTTGCTGTTGTCCTGGAGAGCTTGCAGAGCACTGGGGAAAGGCAGGCAGAGAATTCCCTGCTAGCACCTTCTCTGTGCCTGGGAAGCACAAGTGTTCACATTGCTTCGCAGAATCGCTTTTGTGCAGAAAACAGTAACACTTGTTCAGAACGAAAGAAAGCACAGAGCCCCAGATTTTATGTTGTCCTGGAGAGCTTGCAGAGCACTGGAGAAAGGCAGGCAGAGAATTCCCTGCTAGCACCTTCTCTGTGCCTGGGAAGCACAAGTGTTCACATTGCTTCGCAGAATCGCTTTTGTGCAGAAAACAGTAACACTTGTTCAGAACGAAAGAAAGCACAGAGCCCCAGATTTGCTGTTGTCCTGGAGAGCTTGCAGAGCACTGGGGAAAGGCAGGCAGAGAATTCCCTGCTAGCACCTTCTCTGTGCCTGGGAAGCACAAGTGTTCACATTGCTTCGCAGAATCGCTTTTGTGCAGAAAACAGTAACACTTGGTCAGGAAGAAAGAAAGCACAGAGCCCCAGATTTTATGTTGTCCTGGAGAGCTTGCAGAGCACTGGGGAAAGGCAGGCAGAGAATTCCCTGCTAGCACCTTCTCTGTGCCTGGGAAGCAGAAGTGTTCACATTGCTTCGCAGAATCGCTTTTGTGCAGAAAACATTAACACTTGTTCAGAATGAAAGAAAGCACAGAACACCAGATTTGCTGTTGTCCTGGAGAGCTTGCAGAGCACTGGGGAAAGGCAGGCAGAGAATTCCCTGCTAGCACCTTCTCTGTGCCTGTTCACATTGCTTCGCAGAATCGCTTTTGTGCAGAAAACACTAACACTTGTTCAGAACGAAAGAAAGCACAGAGCCCCAGATTTTATGTTGTCCTGGAGAGCTTGCAGAGCACTGGGGAAAGGCAGGCAGAGAATTCCCTGCTAGCACCTTCTCTGTGCCTGGGAAGCACAAGTGTTCACATTGCTTCGCAGAATCGCTTTTGTGCAGAAAACAGTAACACTTGTTCAGAACGAAAGAAAGCACAGAGCCCCAGATTTTATGTTGTCCTGGAGAGCTTGCAGAGCACTGGGGAAAGGCAGGCAGAGAATTCCCTGCTAGCACCTTCTCTGTGCCTGGGAAGCACAAGTGTTCACATTGCTTCGCAGAATCGCTTTTGTGCAGAAAACAGTAACACTTGGTCAGGAAGAAAGAAAGCACAGAGCCCCAGATTTTATGTTGTCCTGGAGAGCTTGCAGAGCACTGGGGAAAGGCAGGCAGAGAATTCCCTGCTAGCACCTTCTCTGTGCCTGGGAAGCACAAGTGTTCACATTGCTTCGCAGAATCGCTTTTGTGCAGAAAACAGTAACACTTGTTCAGAACGAAAGAAAGCACAGAGCCGCAGATTTGCTGTTGTCCTGGAGAGCTTGCAGAGCACTGGGGAAAGGCAGGCAGAGAATTCCCTGCTAGCACCTTCTCTGTGCCTGGGAAGCACAAGTGTTCACATTGCTTCGCAGAATCGCTTTTGTGCAGAAAACAGTAACACTTGTTCAGAACGAAAGAAAGCACAGAGCCCCAGATTTTATGTTGTCCTGGAGAGCTTGCAGAGCACTGGGGAAAGGCAGGCAGAGAATTCCCTGCTAGCACCTTCTCTGTGCCTGGGAAGCAGAAGTGTTCACATTGCTTCGCAGAATCGCTTTTGTGCAGAAAACAGTAACACTTGTTCAGAACGAAAGAAAGCACAGAGCCCCAGATTTTATGTTGTCCTGGAGAGCTTGCAGAGCACTGGGGAAAGGCAGGCAGAGAATTCCCTGCTAGCACCTTCTCTGTGCCTGTTCACATTGCTTCGCAGAATCGCTTTTGTGCAGAAAACAGTAACACTTGTTCAGAACGAAAGAAAGCACAGAGCCCCAGATTTTATGTTGCCCTGGAGAACTTGCAGAGCACTGGGGAAAGGCAGGCAGAGAATTCCCTGCTAGCACCTTCTCTGTGCCTGGGAAGCACAAGTGTTCACATTGCTTCGCAGAATCGCTTTTGTGCAGAAAACAGTAACACTTGTTCAGAACGAAAGAAAGCACAGAGCCCCAGATTTTATGTTGTCCTGGAGAACTTGCAGAGCACTGGGGAAAGGCAGGCAGAGAATTCCCTGCTAGCACCTTCTCTGTGCCTGTTCACATTGCTTCGCAGAATCGCTTTTGTGCAGAAAACAGTAACACTTGTTCAGAACGAAAGAAAGCACAGAGCCCCAGATTTGCTGTTGTCCTGGAGAGCTTGCAGAGCACTGGGGAAAGGCAGGCAGAGAATTCCCTGCTAGCACCTTCTCTGTGCCTGGGAAGCACAAGTGTTCACATTGCTTCGCAGAATCGCTTTTGTGCAGAAAACAGTAACACTTGTTCAGAACGAAAGAAAGCACAGAGCCCAGATTTTATGTTGTCCTGGAGAGCTTGCAGAGCACTGGGGAAAGGCAGGCAGAGAATTCCCTGCTAGCACCTTCTCTGTGCCTGGGAAGCACAAGTGTTCACATTGCTTCGCAGAATCGCTTTTGTGCAGAAAACAGTAACACTTGTTCAGAACGAAAGAAAGCACAGAGCCCCAGATTTGCTGTTGTCCTGGAGAGCTTGCAGAGCACTGGGGAAAGGCAGGCAGAGAATTCCCTGCTAGCACCTTCTCTGTGCCTGGGAAGCACAAGTGTTCACATTGCTTCGCAGAATCGCTTTTGTGCAGAAAACAGTAACACTTGGTCAGAAAGAAAGCACAGAGCCCCAGATTTGCTGTTGTCCTGGAGAGCTTGCAGAGCACTGGGGAAAGGCAGGCAGAGAATTCCCTGCTAGCACCTTCTCTGTGCCTGGGAAGCACAAGTGTTCACATTGCTTCGCAGAATCGCTTTTGTGCAGAAAACAGTAACACTTGTTCAGAACGAAAGAAAGCACAGAGCCCCAGATTTTATGTTGTCCTGGAGAGCTTGCAGAGCACTGGAGAAAGGCAGGCAGAGAATTCCCTGCTAGCACCTTCTCTGTGCCTGGGAAGCACAAGTGTTCACATTGCTTCGCAGAATCGCTTTTGTGCAGAAAACAGTAACACTTGTTCAGAACGAAAGAAAGCACAGAGCCCCAGATTTGCTGTTGTCCTGGAGAGCTTGCAGAGCACTGGGGAAAGGCAGGCAGAGAATTCCCTGCTAGCACCTTCTCTGTGCCTGGGAAGCACAAGTGTTCACATTGCTTCGCAGAATCGCTTTTGTGCAGAAAACAGTAACACTTGGTCAGGAAGAAAGAAAGCACAGAGCCCCAGATTTTATGTTGTCCTGGAGAGCTTGCAGAGCACTGGGGAAAGGCAGGCAGAGAATTCCCTGCTAGCACCTTCTCTGTGCCTGGGAAGCAGAAGTGTTCACATTGCTTCGCAGAATCGCTTTTGTGCAGAAAACATTAACACTTGTTCAGAATGAAAGAAAGCACAGAACACCAGATTTGCTGTTGTCCTGGAGAGCTTGCAGAGCACTGGGGAAAGGCAGGCAGAGAATTCCCTGCTAGCACCTTCTCTGTGCCTGTTCACATTGCTTCGCAGAATCGCTTTTGTGCAGAAAACACTAACACTTGTTCAGAACGAAAGAAAGCACAGAGCCCCAGATTTTATGTTGTCCTGGAGAGCTTGCAGAGCACTGGGGAAAGGCAGGCAGAGAATTCCCTGCTAGCACCTTCTCTGTGCCTGGGAAGCACAAGTGTTCACATTGCTTCGCAGAATCGCTTTTGTGCAGAAAACAGTAACACTTGTTCAGAACGAAAGAAAGCACAGAGCCCCAGATTTTATGTTGTCCTGGAGAGCTTGCAGAGCACTGGGGAAAGGCAGGCAGAGAATTCCCTGCTAGCACCTTCTCTGTGCCTGGGAAGCACAAGTGTTCACATTGCTTCGCAGAATCGCTTTTGTGCAGAAAACAGTAACACTTGGTCAGGAAGAAAGAAAGCACAGAGCCCCAGATTTTATGTTGTCCTGGAGAGCTTGCAGAGCACTGGGGAAAGGCAGGCAGAGAATTCCCTGCTAGCACCTTCTCTGTGCCTGGGAAGCACAAGTGTTCACATTGCTTCGCAGAATCGCTTTTGTGCAGAAAACAGTAACACTTGTTCAGAACGAAAGAAAGCACAGAGCCGCAGATTTGCTGTTGTCCTGGAGAGCTTGCAGAGCACTGGGGAAAGGCAGGCAGAGAATTCCCTGCTAGCACCTTCTCTGTGCCTGGGAAGCACAAGTGTTCACATTGCTTCGCAGAATCGCTTTTGTGCAGAAAACAGTAACACTTGTTCAGAACGAAAGAAAGCACAGAGCCCCAGATTTTATGTTGTCCTGGAGAGCTTGCAGAGCACTGGGGAAAGGCAGGCAGAGAATTCCCTGCTAGCACCTTCTCTGTGCCTGGGAAGCACAAGTGTTCACATTGCTTCGCAGAATCGCTTTTGTGCAGAAAACAGTAACACTTGTTCAGAACGAAAGAAAGCACAGAGCCCCAGATTTTATGTTGTCCTGGAGAGCTTGCAGAGCACTGGGGAAAGGCAGGCAGAGAATTCCCTGCTAGCACCTTCTCTGTGCCTGGGAAGCACAAGTGTTCACATTGCTTCGCAGAATCGCTTTTGTGCAGAAAACAGTAACACTTGTTCAGAACGAAAGAAAGCACAGAGCCCCAGATTTTATGTTGTCCTGGAGAACTTGCAGAGCACTGGGGAAAGGCAGGCAGAGAATTCCCTGCTAGCACCTTCTCTGTGCCTGTTCACATTGCTTCGCAGAATCGCTTTTGTGCAGAAAACAGTAACACTTGTTCAGAACGAAAGAAAGCACAGAGCCCCAGATTTGCTGTTGTCCTGGAGAGCTTGCAGAGCACTGGGGAAAGGCAGGCAGAGAATTCCCTGCTAGCACCTTCTCTGTGCCTGGGAAGCACAAGTGTTCACATTGCTTCGCAGAATCGCTTTTGTGCAGAAAACAGTAACACTTGTTCAGAACGAAAGAAAGCACAGAGCCCCAGATTTTATGTTGTCCTGGAGAGCTTGCAGAGCACTGGGGAAAGGCAGGCAGAGAATTCCCTGCTAGCACCTTCTCTGTGCCTGGGAAGCACAAGTGTTCACATTGCTTCGCAGAATCGCTTTTGTGCAGAAAACAGTAACACTTGTTCAGAACGAAAGAAAGCACAGAGCCCCAGATTTGCTGTTGTCCTGGAGAGCTTGCAGAGCACTGGGGAAAGGCAGGCAGAGAATTCCCTGCTAGCACCTTCTCTGTGCCTGGGAAGCACAAGTGTTCACATTGCTTGGCAGAATCGCTTTTGTGCAGAAAACAGTAACACTTGTTCAGAACGAAAGAAAGCACAGAGCCCAGATTTTATGTTGTCCTGGAGAGCTTGCAGAGCACTGGGGAAAGGCAGGCAGAGAATTCCCTGCTAGCACCTTCTCTGTGCCTGGGAAGCACAAGTGTTCACATTGCTTCGCAGAATCGCTTTTGTGCAGAAAACAGTAACACTTGTTCAGAACGAAAGAAAGCACAGAGCCCCAGATTTGCTGTTGTCCTGGAGAGCTTGCAGAGCACTGGGGAAAGGCAGGCAGAGAATTCCCTGCTAGCACCTTCTCTGTGCCTGGGAAGCACAAGTGTTCACATTGCTTCGCAGAATCGCTTTTGTGCAGAAAACAGTAACACTTGGTCAGGAAGAAAGAAAGCACAGAGCCCCAGATTTGCTGTTGTCCTGGAGAGCTTGCAGAGCACTGGGGAAAGGCAGGCAGAGAATTCCCTGCTAGCACCTTCTCTGTGCCTGGGAAGCACAAGTGTTCACATTGCTTCGCAGAATCGCTTTTGTGCAGAAAACAGTAACACTTGTTCAGAACGAAAGAAAGCACAGAGCCGCAGATTTGCTGTTGTCCTGGAGAGCTTGCAGAGCACTGGGGAAAGGCAGGCAGAGAATTCCCTGCTAGCACCTTCTCTGTGCCTGGGAAGCACAAGTGTTCACATTGCTTCGCAGAATCGCTTTTGTGCAGAAAACAGTAACACTTGTTCAGAACGAAAGAAAGCACAGAGCCCCAGATTTGCTGTTGTCCTGGAGAGCTTGCAGAGCACTGGGGAAAGGCAGGCAGAGAATTCCCTGCTAGCACCTTCTCTGTGCCTGGGAAGCACAAGTGTTCACATTGCTTCGCAGAATCGCTTTTGTGCAGAAAACAGTAACACTTGGTCAGGAAGAAAGAAAGCACAGAGCCCCAGATTTTATGTTGTCCTGGAGAGCTTGCAGAGCACTGGGGAAAGGCAGGCAGAGAATTCCCTGCTAGCACCTTCTCTGTGCCTGGGAAGCAGAAGTGTTCACATTGCTTCGCAGAATCGCTTTTGTGCAGAAAACATTAACACTTGTTCAGAATGAAAGAAAGCACAGAACACCAGATTTGCTGTTGTCCTGGAGAGCTTGCAGAGCACTGGGGAAAGGCAGGCAGAGAATTCCCTGCTAGCACCTTCTCTGTGCCTGTTCACATTGCTTCGCAGAATCGCTTTTGTGCAGAAAACACTAACACTTGTTCAGAACGAAAGAAAGCACAGAGCCCCAGATTTTATGTTGTCCTGGAGAGCTTGCAGAGCACTGGGGAAAGGCAGGCAGAGAATTCCCTGCTAGCACCTTCTCTGTGCCTGGGAAGCACAAGTGTTCACATTGCTTCGCAGAATCGCTTTTGTGCAGAAAACAGTAACACTTGTTCAGAACGAAAGAAAGCACAGAGCCGCAGATTTGCTGTTGTCCTGGAGAGCTTGCAGAGCACTGGGGAAAGGCAGGCAGAGAATTCCCTGCTAGCACCTTCTCTGTGCCTGGGAAGCACAAGTGTTCACATTGCTTCGCAGAATCGCTTTTGTGCAGAAAACAGTAACACTTGTTCAGAACGAAAGAAAGCACAGAGCCCCAGATTTTATGTTGTCCTGGAGAGCTTGCAGAGCACTGGGGAAAGGCAGGCAGAGAATTCCCTGCTAGCACCTTCTCTGTGCCTGGGAAGCACAAGTGTTCACATTGCTTCGCAGAATCGCTTTTGTGCAGAAAACAGTAACACTTGGTCAGGAAGAAAGAAAGCACAGAGCCCCAGATTTTATGTTGTCCTGGAGAGCTTGCAGAGCACTGGGGAAAGGCAGGCAGAGAATTCCCTGCTAGCACCTTCTCTGTGCCTGGGAAGCACAAGTGTTCACATTGCTTCGCAGAATCGCTTTTGTGCAGAAAACAGTAACACTTGTTCAGAACGAAAGAAAGCACAGAGCCGCAGATTTGCTGTTGTCCTGGAGAGCTTGCAGAGCACTGGGGAAAGGCAGGCAGAGAATTCCCTGCTAGCACCTTCTCTGTGCCTGGGAAGCACAAGTGTTCACATTGCTTCGCAGAATCGCTTTTGTGCAGAAAACAGTAACACTTGTTCAGAACGAAAGAAAGCACAGAGCCGCAGATTTGCTGTTGTCCTGGAGAGCTTGCAGAGCACTGGGGAAAGGCAGGCAGAGAATTCCCTGCTAGCACCTTCTCTGTGCCTGGGAAGCACAAGTGTTCACATTGCTTCGCAGAATCGCTTTTGTGCAGAAAACAGTAACACTTGTTCAGAACGAAAGAAAGCACAGAGCCCCAGATTTTATGTTGTCCTGGAGAGCTTGCAGAGCACTGGGGAAAGGCAGGCAGAGAATTCCCTGCTAGCACCTTCTCTGTGCCTGGGAAGCACAAGTGTTCACATTGCTTCGCAGAATCGCTTTTGTGCAGAAAACAGTAACACTTGGTCAGGAAGAAAGAAAGCACAGAGCCCCAGATTTTATGTTGTCCTGGAGAGCTTGCAGAGCACTGGGGAAAGGCAGGCAGAGAATTCCCTGCTAGCACCTTCTCTGTGCCTGGGAAGCACAAGTGTTCACATTGCTTCGCAGAATCGCTTTTGTGCAGAAAACAGTAACACTTGTTCAGAACGAAAGAAAGCACAGAGCCGCAGATTTGCTGTTGTCCTGGAGAGCTTGCAGAGCACTGGGGAAAGGCAGGCAGAGAATTCCCTGCTAGCACCTTCTCTGTGCCTGGGAAGCACAAGTGTTCACATTGCTTCGCAGAATCGCTTTTGTGCAGAAAACAGTAACACTTGTTCAGAACGAAAGAAAGCACAGAGCCCCAGATTTTATGTTGTCCTGGAGAGCTTGCAGAGCACTGGGGAAAGGCAGAGAATTCCCTGCTGAGCACCTTCTCTGTGCCTGGGAAGCACAAGTGTTCACATTGCTTCGCAGAATCGCTTTTGTGCAGAAAACAGTAACACTTGTTCAGAACGAAAGAAAGCACAGAGCCCCAGATTTTATGTTGTCCTGGAGAGCTTGCAGAGCACTGGGGAAAGGCAGGCAGAGAATTCCCTGCTAGCACCTTCTCTGTGCCTGGGAAGCACAAGTGTTCACATTGCTTCGCAGAATCGCTTTTGTGCAGAAAACAGTAACACTTGTTCAGAACGAAAGAAAGCACAGAGCCCCAGATTTTATGTTGTCCTGGAGAGCTTGCAGAGCACTGGGGAAAGGCAGGCAGAGAATTCCCTGCTAGCACCTTCTCTGTGCCTGGGAAGCACAAGTGTTCACATTGCTTCGCAGAATCGCTTTTGTGCAGAAAACAGTAACACTTGTTCAGAACGAAAGAAAGCACAGAGCCCCAGATTTGCTGTTGTCCTGGAGAGCTTGCAGAGCACTGGGGAAAGGCAGGCAGAGAATTCCCTGCTAGCACCTTCTCTGTGCCTGGAAGCAGAAGTGTTCACATTGCTTGGCAGAATCGCTTTTTGTGCAGAAAACAGTAACACTTGTTCAGAACGAAAGAAAGCACAGAGCCCCAGATTTGCTGTTGTCCTGGAGAGCTTGCAGAGCACTGGGAAGGCAGGCAGAGAATTCCATGCTAGCACCTTCTCTGTGCCTGAGTTCACATTGCTTCGCAGAATCGCTTTTGTGCAGAAAACAGTAACACTTGTTCAGAACGAAAGAAAGCACAGAGCCCCAGATTTGCTGTTGTCCTGGAGAGCTTGCAGAGCACTGGGAAAGGCAGGCAGAGAATTCCTGCTAGCACCTTCTCTGTGCCTGGGAAGCAGAAGTGGTTCACATTGCTTCGCAGAATCGCTTTTGTGCAGAAAACAGTAACACTTGTTCAGACGAAAGAAAGCACAGAGCCCCAGATTTTATGTTGTCCTGGAGAGCTTGCAGAGCACTGGGGAAAGGCAGGCATAGAATTCCCTGCTAGCACCTTCTCTGTGCCTGGGAAGCACAAGTGTTCACATTGCTTCGCAGAATCGCTTTTGTGCAGAAAACAGTAACACTTGTTCAGAACGAAAGAAAGCACAGAGCCCCAGATTTTATGTTGTCCTGGAGAGCTTGCAGAGCACTGGGGAAGGCAGGCTTAGAATTCCCTGCTAGCACCTTCTCTGTGCCTGGGAAGCACAAGGTTGGTTCACATTGCTTCGGCGAGAATCGATTTTGTGCAGAAAACAGTAACACTTGTTCAGAACGTAAAGAAAGCACAGAGCCCAGATTTTATGTTGTCCTGGAGGGAGCTTGCAGTAGCA